>NW_008613994.1:0-16975 GCF_000691845.1 Merops nubicus | reverse complement strand
AGGAATGCTGTATAATGGAAGCTGTACAATAATTAAGCAGAGATTGGTATTAACCATAAGTTGTGTTACCCAGGACGTGTACATGTTTCCATTAACTCTAACGTGAAGAGGTCTGAACATCTCACAAGCAGAACAGAGCCTTCACTCTACGTACAACATTCGCTTTCCTGTAGCTAGATAACCATGACCGATTAGTATTTTCCCTTGAGTTTCATTAATTTGTAGTGAAAATAAAACTCCGTTCAATATCAAGATTTTGCAGCCTAAGATCAAATGGGCTTCACTTTCAACAGGACTGTGTAATACACTACTTCAAGTTAACGCACAAGGAGCACAAACACCAATATGTACCAGAGAGAATGCACTAGCTTATTTGAAGTTATGTTGCGTTTTCAGCAAATCTAAAGATTCTGAACCCCACAAAAGACAAAGGCATGGTTAACTTAGTCTTTTCCCAAGAGCAACAATGGGTAGAAAAAGAAGTAAAAAAAAAAAAAAAAAAAACCTACTAGAATTAGCAGAGAGGTTCCCCAAGATGAGAGGGATGTTTTTGGTTGCTTGCTTTCATTAGTTTCTAATTATTGAAGGCATCTCCACTGTTACTTAGCAATTCCCAGAAGACTCCATCTTTCTGTCTCTTATGTGACATGTAGCTGTATGTCAAGAGTCCAGATTTCATTGCACAACGACAAGTCCTACATCCCATCATTAGTAAAACAGCAGGACTCAAACAACTTCCCATGTTTGACCTGCAGCCCTCCCTACTTGCCAATTCAAACAAAATGCCTGCAACAGTTTGCTATACCTACACTCAGAGTAACTTGCTCTGCTGAGTGCTTGATCTGCTCTGTTGACAAGAGGTATATGAAATGTAATCTGCATTGCATGGTCATCAATTTTAAAAGTCAACTTTTACTCTAATTACTTACTATGCCATTGGATTTTATTCTTTATATGTAGCTATCTGCATACATGTCCTCTGAGGGCTATCCGAGAGCAGCATTATGAAAAGGTGCTGCAAGGAGATATCAGGCAAGATCTGAAGGATCAGTTGCAGCATGTTCAGAGACTTGTTGTGAACCACCTTCCTTAAACATTTGATGGCAGCTGACTCCATCTGCTCTTTGGATGAGAATGACTCAAAATTATTATGTTTTCACCACATGGAAGTTCAACAAGCCATGAACAAGCCATATATCTGCTCTGGTGTGTGCCCCGAATTAGTAACAGGGAGAAGAATGGCAATAATGGGGAAAAAAGTCCCAGCTACCATCTCTCTATCCCCCATTGGTTCTCTTCCTCAGGAAAAGACCACCACCACCACCATCCCACCAAAAAATAACCCACCAGCAAAAAGATAGTCAGTGAAAAGATGAACAGGCACTCATCAGAACAAAAAGCAAATTTTGAAACACAGGAACTCGGCAATTTCCTTCAGCAAAACACAAAGGCATATTTAGAGCTTTCTGATCACTAAGGTAGTAATATATAACTACAGAACCTAATACCATTTCAAAATGGATAAAGACACCCAGGATAGCTACTCTTTTGCAGGCACAACCACATTGCACAGCTTCTTCAAAACAGATATGGTTCCCCAATACAAAATTGTTCTATAAAGTTTGAGATCAGATATCTAACAGAGCTATATTTATAGTCATGGCTACTATCAGCTGTCCAGCTGGAGAATATTGAAGAAAAACAAGCATTTTTAATATATTACAGTTAATTTATCATCTAAGTGACATGTGTAGGATAACAATAAACTGGAAAGAGTAAAGCAAAATGATGCATTAGAAAAGGAAATTTTAGGGTTATGTTGTTGTTTCCTTTTTTCTTTTTTTTTTTTTAAAATACAAGCCACATCAATTGTTAAGATGGTAAGAAAATTCATGAGAAGCACAAAAAATACAGTTGCTGGAGTAAACAGGAACTCTGAGATCAAGTGAGCAACAAAACGACTTATTTGCATTACTGTGATATAAAACACATCACCCAAACAAATAAACACTGCCCCCTTTATTTGGTGTATCAAAGACAACTCCTCTTTCCAGCAAGGGATAAACGTGAGAGAAACTTGCTGTGATAGAATTTACTTAGAGCTATTTCCTAGATTGCCAGACTGGAAGGAAAA
Organism: Merops nubicus; assembly: GCF_000691845.1. NCBI lineage: Eukaryota > Metazoa > Chordata > Aves > Coraciiformes > Meropidae > Merops > Merops nubicus. The sequence goes on along the minus strand of NW_008613994.1, from coordinate 14,841 downwards.
AATTAGAGATCCTCAAAGCAGGTACCATGATCAGACAATCCTAACCTTTTTACTGGTCACAGTAGTTACAGTCTCCAAGTGTCCCCCTCTGATGACATGAGACATGACCTTTTTGGGTAGCCCTCAAAGCCTGCTTGCTCTAGCTGCTCTGAGGTAGTCCACACACAAAAAGCAAGGCACAAGGGAATAGTGCAACTCCCTATTACATGAAGCAGCAGTGAAGTTGCTTTGAAGAACAGGAACCTTACAGATATCCTGCTCACCACCACTTCTGACAGTCAGGCCCTCTCTGTTAATGGGGAAAACATCCCCTTGAGATTTGGGGTTACTGAACCTAACAGGTTAATGGAGTTTACACAGGCTTCACAGCCACAGAGGTGCTTTTAAGTCAATTAGAGATGCAGGTTTGTCAATTATATGGACTATTTCTAAAAAACACATTGGATCTCAATCCTGTATACATGATGAAACTGAGAAAACCTATCAGAGACATAGAGGTTTGGTGCCCACAGCCTAAAGGACAAATACGCCTCGAGTTTGGGGCAGTATCAGCTTTGAGAATTAAACAACTAGCAAGCATCATGCAAGACATTGCAAGACACACTGGCAGACCAAGTGGCAAAAGCTGGGTACCATGCACAGCTTCTAGAGTAGGTAGACAAGCAGATATTGTACAAACATAGACCAGTATAAATATGAGTACAAGCAGCAGCACTCTATATAGGACTCAAAATCCTCATGTCCTTTAGGCTCTAGCACTTCAATCATAATGTAAAACATATCAGACACAAGAAATAAGTCACTGATTTTGACAGAAGTAATTCTTAAATTATTCATTTAGCTAAACACAGTTACTTTAGCTAGATAATAATAATAAAAAAAATAGAATGGAATCAATCTTTTGTTTACGAAAGATTACATTTTACCTGAACAGCGAGGGAAGATGCATTATCAGAAAGCAAAATTTGTTCCTCTGTTGAAAGAAAGAAAAACAAAAAGCACAATTACAAAAAACAGTGCCCGTTTAGCTACTGACCTGTAACTTTAAGCCTTTCTGGGTTGCATTTCTTACGCATGAAACAAGGAGCACAGATATAATTATTATGCAGCTGGACTAGAAAACCTGTGATATGAATATTGAAAAAAAACAATACCAGGAATATTTCTCCTGCAAATGCAATTGCATTTATCATACATTACCACCAACGTACAATAAAAAATGCTCACAACTAAAAACCAAATGCTTGATTTATGCCAATTACTCTTCTTCTAATCAAAGTTAAATAAAACCACATCTTCATAACTCCTCTGGCTAAAAAGTAAAAGCATTCAGAAACCTATAAAAGCGGCTTGCAGTTAATATTGCACACTGTGTCTAGGTCTGTCACACAAAAGAAAGATGACAAGTTCACTGCAATAAAAATTCCATGCTTAGAAGACTAGGGCTGCTACCTATTAGTCTTCATTACTTTGCAGTCTTCTGACAACTGTAGCAGGCTGCTGAGCCCCAAATGGGGGCCATAATGTGATCTGATGATATATGAAGAGCTGCTAAAGGGAGCCTGAACCATCCTAGCCTATACATTTTAACAGTTCCTTTTTACTGAGAGCCCACTTTACCACAAGACTTCAAAAATCTGCTGCCTCAGCTATTGGTGCAGTAAATCTGCCAACTGTGCCTGCAACCACATAATTTTACACTGCCTACAGCAGCCAATATAATGAGTCAATAATAAACCAAGGACCTTATAGGCCACGAGTAGCTGGTTTATATTGGCAGATGCAGACGTAGCTAAAACCTCTGACCAGACAAACACCACAAAGGACTTTTTTAACAGTTTCTGTGCTTCTTTGCAGTCAATTATCTTAGTGCATATTTAATGTCTTTTCTTAAAAACAAAGTAATTATTAATTGCAAAAACCAGGGTACCCACCCTTTAGTTGCTGATATAACGCAGCATTTTCAGGCCAGGGCTCTGCAGCTGTGGAAAGAGGAGGAATTAATTAAACAAGCCAAACAACAATGCACTTGCAGATGCTAACTGAACACAAACGTTACCTAGAGCAGGAACTCAAACTGCAAAGATGCTGACACAAGATTTAACCTGCCCTAAAAACTTCCCACTGTCACTCTCCTCCCCTGGACTTCTCTCAGGCTGGCAGACGGACAACACGGAGCACAAAAGTAAGTCCCAAAATTTAATGTTGCAATAAACCTAAAATTCAAGCTATGTTACAGAATGGCCTTGTAATTCTCAAGCAGCTATTTTCCCTCCACCATGAAGACATCCTCGTACACATTCCTATCACAGTTCTGGCCACTCTCAAGACCAACTATTTATTAAGGTACTAACGAAGAATTCTGAAAAGAACAGAACAAGACAGAGGAGAGAGGTGCAAACCTCCAAACCAGGTGTGAAGAATGCTTTGGGGAACTGGAAAAGCTTTCTGCCTTTTAATTTTGTGTCCTCACTGGTCCTATATAATGCCCACAAAGCCAGGTGCTCAGGCATGTCAGAAACCCACCCACCAGGATGACTAGGACTACCTATTGCTTTAAATGATGTACTGGGGTCAACCCTAAAATGGGAATGTCAATATGCATTTAAAAACTGCATCATCAGTTGTTCAAAACAGTGGAACAGCCGTTTAAAAAAAAAGAAAAAAAAGCAAGGAAAAAAAAATTACAGTTGTCTGTTCCAGTTGAGAACCGTTGCACTTAATCACACCACACCTGAATTTATGGGAAGGCAAAAATAATAATCACTACTGATTTACTCTTAACGGTAGCATTAAGATAACAGGTCATCACATTGTTTTCTCTCCACTACACTCCTTCTTAATGTCTGATTAAAAATCTATTTTTAAATACAAATTTCATCCTTGCGTTCTACCCAGCCTAGCTATTTGTAAACAAGATTAATGCTCTAATCGCATAAATTATTTTTAAAAGCAGTTCTATAAATAACTACATGTGGTTCCAAAATAAATATGCCACTGACTTCAGTAAGGTCAATCTTTGTCCTCAGAAGTCAAAAAAAAAAAAATAAAGCAAGCACAATTTTCTCACTGTCATTCTTTTTGGACACTGAAGAAGTATCCACTTTTATGTAAGTCACACAGAACTGTGAAGCTTCTAACACCGTACAGTGTTTTGCTAAGGTCACTGCCTCTAACATTAAGGCACAGAGCCTATCAAAGCTATACTAGTATGGGCATGAGAAAGCAACTAATCATACTTAAGTGTCATGAAAAAATGTTTTATGTTTTATTGTAGCGGTTATTGGTTTTACACCCCTCCATTAAAGTTTTGCCCTGGAGTAAAAATTCTTGAGGTGGAAGTACCTTTACTTCTTTAAATAAAAAGAGACTAAGATAGGGTCTGCAGAACTACAGCCTCAACTGTTTAAAATAATTTCTCTAACACACATTTCTTCAGGTCCGCTCAAATCTTGCAAGAGCAAATGGAATGAGGAAATTAAGAATGTTACTACTATAATTTAGCTCAACTCTGAGATACTTACCGAAGTAACTAATTCACAAAGGCAGACTGATATAATAAATATGCCAACCAACCAGTGAAAACATCCTTTTTACATACCCAAAATGAAACAGAGAACTTCAAACTGCATGGGCCCACTTCTACTGAAAATTTTTGCCTGACCCTCTTCAGGCTGAAATGACAGATTTATATCTATTTCTTGGATTCTGGCCCAACCTTGAAGTGGCCTACTTTTACACAAGTACATGGCTGAAATATTTCAGGCCCAGAAAAATCAAGTAAAATTTCATTTTCTAGCAAAAGAGCTACCTATATTTCTAGAAATTCATATATTAATTCCAGTCTGATCTTGGCTCTGAGAGAGAGAGAGAGAGAGAGAGAGAGAGAGAGAGAGAGAGAGAGCGCAAGCAGCTTCTTGGCACGCAGACTCCAAAACTACACTGCTAAGGCATCCCATATACATGCTAAAAAATAAAACACAAGTAGAGTATTTTTTGTAACTTGTTTGCCCTTATCAGCTTAATTTTTTCTTCCACGTTCTACTGGCCACATGCAGATTTTCATGAACCATATTTGCTGACCCTAATTTCGTCAGTCATGATATGAAGTCTTTATCCCACAGGCTTAGTACACAGGAGCACACACCCAACTGGAGGACAGGAAAAGAGAAAGGTAGTTTAATATTTCTGCATTCACTCATTCACAGTTCAGTTGTGTACTAATATATGTCTTTTGACAAGTAAATGAAACAAGGACAAACAGCCACATGAAAATCTCAGCCTTCATTATTAGGACACCGTGAACTCCAAATTTCAGCAGTTCTAAGAAACTGAATGAATAATGCCCCCTGCACTTGGTCCCTGACAATCTCCAGAGGGAAGTCACAACTCTGACCATGTTTGGATGAGGTGGACCCATACTCATGAGATGGGAACCAAGGCCTTGAGTTCTTTGTACACAGATCAGAGAACTGATTTTGCTATCACTGTATAAACTGGATTTTAAAACAATCACCTTCATGTTGAGATTCGCATACTATTACTCCTATCCTAGAAAAAAAAATATTCTGCAGCATGCACTCAGAACTGAATGCAGCAGATCATGTTTAATGAGACCAGAGGTACACACACAAAGCCTGTGCAATCATCTGGAAATCAAAGACTTAAACACCCACTCACTATCTGTCCCATATCTTCCAATTTCTACTTGCTCTTTCTCCCAAAATATTTACAGTATTAATTTTTTTCTTCTAATGGAACAAGAGGTTTAAATACACAGTACTACATGAGAAGTCCGGGTTCATAAGGTGCAAGCTAAATTCAAGTATCAGTTCCCAAACAGTCTTTGGTAAGTTGTAAGGTGAAAACATGCAGCAAAGGGAGCCCAGAACCCCGCTGGGGGAAGAGAGGAGGAGGGATTGCTGAAGGGATGTCATGTGCCTCCCCAAGAGGGGAAAGTGTGTAACATCTTTAATGTACAGCAATGATTCTTGCCTTATGAATGTAGGTGAAGACATAATTTGTAGAATAATAGGCACTAATATTACACGCTGCTTCAGTTCTGTCATATTTCCAATCCATCAAGTTGATTAATGCTATAATAACTCCTCACAAACTTATCATTTGTGCACTAATGAAGTCAAATCCAGTTTATCCTTTGGCAACTATAATCTTCTGGTCGGTAGATGTTCGCTTCCCTGCTAACCGTGGCTGCTGTGGCACTAGGTATATGAAGAGAAAATTAACAAATGTGATGTCAATTCAGTTTCAGAAGCTTTCAACAGAGTGGCATTTATGTGTTAGATCCTACGCAACAGACATTTTTATCGTTAGCTGCTCACAGGATGAAATAACTGCCTGGAAGTATGCCTTACAGGAATAGCTTCTCTACATATCTTAAGAATAAGGAACTATTTGGTTCTTCCTTCTGCCTCCATAATTAGAGGAACTACTATTGTGTGGTTTCCAATGGGTCTCTCTCCCAGGCTTGCAGTTTTTATCCCACCCTACTGAAACTTTTCCCATGCTTAACACATTCAAATGTTGAGTCTTTCATGTGGATTGCCTGCTGTTTGTTCAGGAGAAGCAAAGCTCATACTGCGGTCTTTCTTTACTTCTCTTCTACCACACTGGTTGGCTTAATGTCAGTTAGAGGAAAGAATCATCTGCAGGATCAGTTATCCCTGTTAAATTTGTCTGAAATGAGCCCGAGTTCAAAAGTTACTGGGAAGTGAGAATTAAAGGGAGACAGACACAGAAAGCATCACTGCATAAGCCTTGTTATCCTAGGAGCTGAGAATTTGGCAGATGCAGCGTCACAAATGGAGAAATCCAACAGCAAGTAGACCACCTACATAAAAACATCTTTGATTTTATGGATGACTAAAAATGCATGAAAATTTCACCAAGCTCAATGTGTTTGTTAGTCAAAGTGGTTTACTTATTAACAGTTTAGCATAGAAAGTGCAGATTTCAAAGTGTTGACAGGGCTCTTAGGTGTCAAATTAGACTTTTAGAAGAAAATTCTGTGAACTGATGTGTTGCATGTTCCCCATGGAGCTCTAATTACCCAGGATTGTAAGTACCTATTAAAATAGATTCCTAGGCTCCTCACCTGTCATGTCAAAGAATACCTGAGAAAATATATCACTACTATGCTTACAAAAAAAACTCCCAAAACACAGAACTAGTCATGAAAGTCACATCAAATTCTTTGCCACTAAAAATGTATTTTTATTAGGGGCATTTCTCAGATTTTGTGATGAAATATTTTACTTGAGCAACCTTAAGGCCAGAGGCAGATATTCAAATAGCATTCTGATTTCAGTGTTTCCAGATGTTTCCATAGTATTTTATCCATCCCAACATTTTTGGGACATCAAGGGAGAATCACAGAATCACAGAATGTTAGGGGTTAGAATGGACCTCCAGAGATCATTGAGTCCAACCCCCCTGGCAGAGCAGGACAAGCTAGTCTAGGCCAGGTCACACAGGAACACAGACAGACGGGTCTTAAAAGTCTCCAGGGGAGGAGACTCCACAACCTCCCTGGGGAGCCTGTTCCAGTGCTCTGGAACCCTTACAGTAAAGAAGTTCATCCTCATGTTGAGGTGGAACTTCCTGTGCTCCAGCTTGTATCCATTGCCCCTTGTCCTATCTCAGGCTACAGATTGTGTAAGTGAAAACAGGTTGACCCTTCCTTCCTGACACCCAGCCCTCATATATTTGTGCACATTAATTAGATCACCCCTAAATCTCCTCCAGACTAAACAGCCCCAGGTCTCTCAGCCTCTCCTCATAAGGCAGGTGTTCCAGTCCCCCAGTCATCCTTGTAGCCCTTCGCTGGACTCTCTCGAGCAGATCTCTGTCCCTCTTGAAATGGGGAGCCCAGAACTGGACACAATACTCCAGGTGAGGTGTCACCAGGGCAGAGTAGAGGGGGAGCAGGACCTCCCTTGTTCTGCTGGACACACTTCTCTTAATGCATCCCAGGATCCCATTGGCCCTCCTGGCCACAAGGGCACACTGCTGTCCCATGGACAACTTGCTGTCCACCAGGACTCCAAGGTCCCTCAGAGCTGCTCTCTAGCAGATCTTCTCCTAGCCTGTACTGGTGCATTTTATTCCTCCTGCCCAGGTGCAGGACTCTGCACTTATTTTTGTTGAACCTCATTAGGTTCCTCTTGGCCCAGCTCTCCAGTCTGTCCAAATCTCACTGAATGGCCACACAGCCTTCAGCTGTACCAGCCAAACTTCCCAGCTTTGTATCATGAACAAACTTGCTGAGAAGACACTCTTTACCATCATCCAGGTCCTTAACGAAGATGTTGAACAGAGAGAAGGTGGTACATATGCTGTAAGAAGAGATACTGAAGAGCACTGAACCCCGCTACCAGCAGGAGATCAGCAGCTCACCCGAGCCCTACGCACATCTCAGCTCCAGCTAATGCTCTCAGAACAGGACATACTATACTTGCACAGAGAATAATTTTAATTCAGGGAATGAGTGGCTGCAATAACAGTCCCCCAGTGAAGTCTGTGCAAGAGAAAACACCACATTCCCAAGGCACTCTGCAGTGCTTCAGCCCCACCAACTCCTTGGAGAGGCTGCTTGGTCTCTTTAGTACAAAAACTCAGTTTCAACTCCTACACTCTAAATTACTGGGAAACTATTCAGCCTGTGTCACTGCTGCCCAGACGGATGAGGGAAAAGACATTTTCATACACCTTCCCCAAGCAGCTTCACAACAATGAAAGAGATGTAATGAAATAAATGGTTTACAGTTATGCCTTTAATCCTATTACTTAAAAAAATAAGACTCTCTGTGAAAATGAGAAGACACAAAATACTTTGCATGTTAAATTGTGGAATATGCTAATCAAAAATTAATGTGTTTCAGCAGTCTAGTATGAATAGCCAGCAGTATGGTATGAGGTGTGGTTTGCCCTGCCAGTCAGCCACTTACTTAGCACACCTCTTGTCAAGCTGCAGCATTCTTGAATATCAGCCACAAACAAATGCCAGAGACCTCTGGATCTAGGCATCAAGATGTTCCCTCCTGCATGTGAAATGAAATTATTGACAGGGTAAAAGTTTTTGTAGGAAAACGCTCAACTTGAAATTAGGCTGCTCCCAGTTCTTAGCAATGCTATAGAATTTCATTGGGCAAGAACATTTTTGAAAGGTGATGAAGATAGAAATTATTTTCTGTTCTAAAACTAGCCTATGCCTAATAAGACTCAATTACAGATGGAGAGATTTAACTTACACAGTATTTCTGCATAGTTTCCTTCAGCCTCTCCCCAGGTACAAATTTGATTAAATTATAATGAGATACCTCAAAACTGTTTTCTCACAAGAGTAATCACTAAAAAGAAATTTTGTCTTACATCTAGGCAACATCCGCATCCAACATCGCTTACAAGTCTCCAAACATTATGCAGCAAACATTGTAACAATCAGCAGGAAAACAGTTACACTTTTTGGTTTCCCAAGACCAGTGCTAAGGAGGGGACCCACTGCTTTACTATGTGCTAGATGCAGTAACCAAAAAAAACAAATAAAACCAGAAAAAAAAAAAAAAACCACAAGAAAAGCTATCCCAAAGACTCCAGAAGGAAAGAGGATTATTAGCCACTTGATGTTAAGATGCATCAAAAAGAAGTGGATAATATTTTCTTTCATTCATGCATTCATTCATTCATTCATGTTTCATTCTCTTTTTGTAATAGAAATCAAGTAGCAATATACTGTTTAGAAAGAAAATGCCAGGAATTCATGTGTTTCGATATCCTTGTTATATTCTGATTAATAAAGTGAGGGTGCAGTCACCTTGGAACCAAAGCAGATAAAAATATAATCCCATACATTAAAGGTGATCAATAAAGGAAGTATGAGAAAGTTGTGAATTAGCTTCCTTAAGACCCACCAGTTCAACCCACCCACACTGAGTACAGATCTATTTTGTGTAACTGGCCTGATCCTGTAAACTAACAAGAGCCAAGAAAAAATGAAAGCATCAGCAACTCCCTGGCTCTGTTGACAAAGGACCAAAAAGTGTTCATAGTGCCTTGCCAAATGAGAACTGACTTTTACACAAGTTAAACAGTATGCATTACATCATGTATCAAATAATTACATCATTTGCTTAAATCCATCCCAGGCCTCCTTTGCAGAGATATTCCAATTCAGATGAATGATGACTGTTCAGTAATTATTGATCAAGCAGACTGTCAGTATAAGGCTCAATCTCAGCAGCTATTCTCCAACTTGAGCTTCCTCTGTGCGCCCCACTAAGGAAGCCAGCGTGTGACATTACGGCAGAAGCCATTTAGCACGACACAACCTGCTTCCTCACCCTCTAAGAAAGCTATTAATTGCATGTATTTAAGCATCAGTCCAACTCTGTTACTGCCTTTGAGTTGACTCTGCCGAGCACACACATCTGCAGTGCAATGCCCGGGGGGCACAGTGCCCTCCCTGCCGGGGGGGCCGCAGGACCCAGACAGCTCAGCACCTCCACACTTGCGCAGTCACGCCTCCTGTCAGGAGAGGAGGCCAAAAATTCTCGACAAAATCAAAACCATCAACGAAAGTTGTTCCTAAATCAACATCTGGATTTCTTCAGAAAAATTAAGAGAGTGTCACAGCTCTATAATCTCAAAAGATTTATTTATATACTCCTGACAAGCTGGAGCTATTTTATTCATTCCTGATACTCAGCATAAGTGCTCCGTCTCAAAGAAACTCTGTAATTCGTAATTGTAGCTTTTACAGACCTCTAAATCAATTCTTTCCCTTTGTGCTACTGAAGTCCTTTGCCCCTGACTCAAGAAGTGAAACTGCAAGGACAGGAGCTGTGAAGGGTATGATAACGAAGGTACGATACTCATGAATGCCTTCAGTACTGGACTGAGACATTTCTTAGTCACATAATCTACATTTGTATGCTTTAAATCAGTACTCTGAAAGCCCTTTTAGACTGAGATACCCTCTTGTCTGTGGTAGTCTGAACTCCTCCTCCCCTAAGGCTGTTTGGCAGGCAGTTTGAATGCCGCTTTATGCAAAGTGCCCCAAGGAGCTCCCTGTTTTCTCATCCACAGCACCCTTACGATCCACAATAGAGATTCTTTCTACAGATCTATCTTGCCAGACAGGACCTCAATATCTCACACCTGCTCCAAAAGCTGCTCCTCACATACACAAGTCCTGCTCACCCGGTCCTGGCTCCCCTTCATCCTCTGTTTCCTATCTCGCCCACAGCCCTGGGTGCACTAGGACCAGGAGATTCAAAGTGATGACAACAGAGAGTCTCTGTGCCACAGTCTTGAAAAGGGGCAAGAAGAGCTGAGAGACATCTCTAGGCAAGACCTCTGCAGGGTAGAAATGCAGTTAGCACTGGTGCAGTCTGCCAGGCAAGCACTGCCACTACCAAGGGGAAAGATGCAACTTTAGGGCTCACAGTCTGTAAGTCAGCACAAAACAGACAATGATATCTGAAATAGCACCTCTCAGACTCCTCCTCAACCCTGGGAAATACTGCAAGACTCCCTACTTCAAAGTCTGAAAACTTTTATCCTGCTCTCTGAATCATATCCTCAGTCTTCATCGTTTCTTTTCCACGGCTTTCAGTGAACACATTCCAATGCAGAGTTTCTCCAATATGGCATTCAAATGCAAAAAAAATTAACATAAAAATACACACGCAGATGGACTTTGAAAGTTCTTGCTAAGAACACATTGCACTGGCTTCAATTTCATTATACAGCAGCTAGAAGACAGAAGAGTTAAAAATTCCCATCTCTCGGTACTTTTGCTTTCCAATCCAGTATGCACATTCCAGTTTTTTCGCTGGGCTTTTTCTCCCCAAATGAGACTGGCATCAATTTTTCCTGCATTCTTTGCAGCACAGTTGTAATTTTTTCCTTTGATGTTCTAAATCCTTCTTACACAATTCGTAAGTTTTACTACTACATGTAACTTCTTCCATTTTGTATTGAAGCATCCATGTTCACGTGACATCTACATCCTCTGCTTAATAACGGAAGACCAGAATTTAAAAATAGCAACAATAAAAGTTTCAGAACCTGGTGTGGACTTTCTCTCTGTTGCCCCCATGGCTTGCATGCGCCTGCAGTGTCTCGCTCTCAAAAGAGATAGATGAAAAAGCTTACGATGAAAAAGTTGAGCGTGATGTGTGTTCTACCAGCACAAAGGACAGCAACCAAGCTCTTTCATTCAGCCTTGCTTTGAAAAGGAGGTGGCCCACGGGGTCCAAACCTACAGGGGAGACCAGGTTAGTGCCTAGGGACAGTCAGAGGACCAGGAGGAAGAAAGGAGGAAGAGAAGAAAAATCTGGTTCCCACAACCTCTTATGAGACAGTTAGACTCCTAAACAGCTCTCAGTCAAATCATTCTACAAGTGATGAAAGCTCACCTGCAAAAACTGGACAATATCAAAACAGTGTTACTTCTCATTTACTAATTTTGCTGCCATCGCTGCTAGAGCAATCTCATTTCTGGCATAAGAAAACATGTAACAATAAAATTCAGATTAGAGAAAGACTGCTTAGCCTAAATGGAGCCAGAAACAACTGTGGAGGCACACTCTATTATAAACTGTAATTATATTGCTTCTTAAAACCGAGAATTAACAATATCTGAAAATGAAATATGTATCATACTATGATAATTGTGAAAGTCATTTTTCCCTGACCTAAAAAAATATTAGACAGGCAATCCACTCGAATGATTGGTTCAAATCAAGTCATAAAACACACGTGTCTGAGCACAAATTGGCAAGAGCAGTGTAAGAGATTTGTTTATTGAAATTAAAAAAAAAAAATGTTATGGGGATTCCTTTTAGTTTGATTACCGAAAAAAAAAAAAAAAGTAAGTAAAAGAACACTGTGAAATAAAACCATACAGCCTGACAAATTTGTTTTTTTCAAATCACTTCTTTTTGACTACAAGCACCTCTGCAGCAGGCTTAAACAATCTATGCTGCAGACAATCTATTATTAAGCAAGAATAACTATTTTTTTTCACCTTACATGTGCAGGAAATGTTAACATTTACCAATGCACAAAATGTATACTCAGTTTAAATTTCACATCTTTATGGGCAGGAACAATTTAAGTGGTCGGGTTTCATTCCCTATGTATTTGTTCCCAACCAGACTGCAGCTTGTCTCAGCGCATAAACCATGCAAGTCAGAGATTTATTTTTGCTCTGGCATGTCACATTGAAGGTAGACTCTCCAAGAATGTAAAATATCTAATGGCAGAAGGGCATCTGTTTTTCAGACTTCATTTGTTTCCCCTAGTATTAAAACTAGCCTAAGACCTGTGCACGTAACTCAATGACAATAAACAGAAGTAATCTCCCAGAGATCAAAGGATAAACAAGGATATTATTTTCCTCTTTTGATCACTGATCTAAAACTAAAGTTCTGAGGGGAAAAAAAAGTAAAGCACATTGAGTAATTCAGTGATCAATTAAACATCTTTTCAACAATCTTTTATAGATTATTTGAGCAGTTAGCGTCTCAAAACTACTAGAGTTAGAAAGATTAATGTTCTGGACCACTTGAAAGCTGGCACTCTAATTCTTCTCACAGCACAAACACTCATTTCCCATCCTGTTAATATGTGATTGATGCTAAGCTACTCTAAACAAATTCACTACCATATTATCCAATTAATATTCTCCACAGTTCAGAAACAGATGACTTAAAATGTGACATACCACGCTTGCAATTCATGAAGCTATGGAGATATTTGTTTATTATTCCCTGAGACACAGCATGAAGCTCCCTACATTTCTGAATAAGTGAACAGTTGAATGACCCTAAAGCTAGTTTTTTCCTCAAATCATTTATTCATCATTTTGTATTTAATCATTAAAGCATTACAGCAGCAGGCTACCCTCAGCATGTTCAGGTGAGCACGCTGTCTGCAAGACGTGTGTTTGAAAAAAGGTTTTTCTTATGTTCAGATGATATTTTCTGTGTTTCATTTTGCCAAGAAAGTGAACAGGCACGTCAGAAGCGAACACTTAAAGTACAGGACAGGTGAAGACAGGCAATACCCTAAAAAAAAAATAAATTCCAATCTATACACAAGCAAGTCAACATGTATAAGAAAGTTATGACCCTCTTCTTTACTAAAACTTCATCTCAGCTTTCAAAACATTTCCAGAAAATGAGCTATGTGCGGGTGATGGTCTTTAGACACCTGCATGCAAAGTCCCATGCTTTACAGCTGTCACACGTTTGAGCAGCAGCAGCTCATGGCAACTGCCACGATAAAGTGACTGTCTTCATGAACAGGTCCCTCAATGACAAGCCAATCAAATGTCATCTTTATGGACACAGAAAAAAATTTTCACTCGTTCTTGCACTTCCGCCCATACATAATAGAAAGGCAGTATTCACAACCACAGCTATGGGGATAAGATCCATCACTGTCAATTGGCATTTTTTCCTTGCAGATACACCTTTTCTCTTCCTCACAAAGATTCTTACATTTGCAGGACATTTTTATCTTCTTGGTACCAGAATGAAACATCCTCTGTGCAACCTCTTGGGAAATCTAAAAGTATGGTGGTGGATACCGGCCAAGATCCTGGGTAACTTTTTTTTTGTCCCCCTAGAAAAATCTTTCACATAAACAAATGGAGTGATTTTGCCTTTACTTAGTTTCAATCTGGGTCTGGAACACAATACAGATGAGATAGGAAGGCCACGACCCACTTGCAAAGGTATTTTTTATTTTCAAGGCAGATAACTGTTTTTGACATTGATTCACTTTCAGGAAAGCAAAGGCAATGTCAGAATTTTGTTTTAAAGAATGATTCAGTGAGGAGTTCTGCGACAAGGATTTGTACTGTACCTTGAGTCCCAGGAAGTAGCTGTGTATGCAGCAGGAGTACAGGATTAAAAAATAAGCATCAACCATTTCTGCTCTGCAAAAATAGAGTACTGCCAGTATGTTTCTATTAGATGCCTACATATTACTTTACCTATAAAAAGAAAATGAGCATCACTTAACCTGTACCTGACAAGTAAGAGATGAAGTGCTGCTGTTTCAAGCTTATTAAATTGCAGGAGGATCCAGAAGTACCTGAGCAGCTTTGATGCCCTCAAAGCACCATCTCAATAGTACACACACAAGTCTGAGACTAGTGTAAGCTCTATGCAACTACCCCATAAGGGGAAGCAAGAAATCTCTCCAGGAACATAGGAAGAATTCTTCAAGAAGACCCAGTTGCTGCAAAACTTTGCCCTCGTTTCCAGTTTTTCAAACAAACATTTTCCTTACACTATACTTCATTTGGATCTGTCACTGCTGTATTCTCCAACAATTTACTAACAAGCAAGAAGTTATCGTGAAGAAAACTAGTACTTTTAATAAGAAAGAAATGAGATGCCTACATATAGTATAGTTTTGAGTTTGTAATTCCAGGGAAAAAAAAAATCAGCAAGCTGTCACTCTAGAATAACGGTCAGAGGAATGCAGCAGAATCAACGCTCATGTGTCATTATCCTTGTGTTTCACAATATAAATGTACTGAAGAGATCACACAGGCATGAAGCAATGCTAGTCATGACCGTTCCCTCCACATCCTGAGGGCTCAGCAAACTCCAGCTGCTGAAATTACAAACATGACACGGTTTTTCAGGCCGCTGAAGAGGAGTACAGAGTTCTAAAACCAGAGAAGTTATTAAGCGACAGTAAAGACGTGCCCTAGCACAGCCAGGGGCAGGGACTCCACAAGGGAGGGCACCCGGTGAGCCTGCCCCGCGGTGCTGCGGGGCTCCGGGCAGGGTGACCCCCCCC
>NW_008613993.1:0-655 GCF_000691845.1 Merops nubicus | reverse complement strand
CTCTGGGAAGATGCTGAATGGATTAACCCCTGGAAAACGGGCTGGCAAGAGGGAGCTAGGTCTGGATGTGACCCACCAGCCACCCTTGATACTTCATTGCAAGAATATTGAGCAAGGAGAAAACATCCACCTTCCTTAGGGAACAGCAGAACAGATCCCTGGTGCCACACGAGGAGATACTACACAGTAGATGTATCCATCTTCCCAGCTCTGTCTGGTGGTCACCCTTCAGGGAAGAGTGAGGACTTCAGCTCTGACTCTTCACAACCCTCCAGGGGACTATTCCCATCCTGCTTTTATACAGAGGGACTTCAGCTGGGGGTGGGTTTGTTCCTTTTCCAGCCCATTGTGCTGATGTGGACAGCTTAACCCACCCGCTTGGGTTGACTCCTACCAGGGGTGAGGGAACAGGGGGAGAAATTCACTGTGAATATTGGCTCCTGTTTGAATTTTCATTCAGAACAGAGACATGTCCACATGACTGCTGCAGCTAAAGCAACCAAGCATTGAATTGAAGCTATTCATAACAAACTGCCCATGAATGACCTGCAGGGCAAAAACTATCTGCAGGAGAAATTCATGGGCAGTTTTGACTAATGAATGAATTTGGGAATTTGGATTTCAGTTTGCAGGCAGTTCACAAATAGAAAAAAAA
>NW_008613992.1:0-2272 GCF_000691845.1 Merops nubicus | reverse complement strand
GTTATATTTCCCCTTTTGTAGTCAGTGGGGATTTCAGTGTACTGCCATGACTTTTGGAATAGAATAGAGAGGGGCTTAGCAACCTCATCTGCCAGCTCTCTCAGTACCCGTAGGAGTATCCCATCAGGTAAAAAAGGAAAAATTGAATACAATAAGTCTCTTGCTAGTTCTTTGAAAGGGCTCTGAAACTTTAAAAGGGAAGAAGTACCATCCACAATCTGGAAATAAATACCACAGAAATTCCTTACTTCATGTACTTTAAGAAATTTCCTCTGTGACAACTTTTCTTTATCTGTGAGAACCAGAATGAATATCAGGGCACCCTTCCTTTCTACTGATGGTAGCTGTGATCACCTGCTTTCTGCAGTCATCTTACATCTCTACATGAATGTTCAAATAAGCTTTGATCCCATGATTGTAGATCCATTGTAGGAACGCATGTTTCCAGTTTATAGCTGAAAACTACACTAAAAAAACTTTAAAGATTCACAATAGTATTCGTCCAAGAAAGAACTTTTCTTGCTGTGACAAGAAAATTCCAGATTTCTAGTTTAATATAAAATCGATAATAATGACAAAAACACATAAACAAAAAAACCCAACAAAACAAAACAAAACAAAACAAAACCACAAACCCCCCAAAAACTAAACCAAAACCTGAAAAAAAAACAGAACAAAATTCCATTACCACCCAAAGTGATCCTTTCAGAAAATGTATCTTTTTCCCTGCAAGCAGATGGATATATGTGACTCATCGCCCCTTCAAACCAGGTTAGCTGCAAATGGGCATGACTGTATACATATTTTCAGAGACATGTACACAAAACATATATGCATTATTTTGGGGTCCAGGGTAAAATGCCACTTTCCTACTCAGAGTAATTCTAACTGTGAGCATATTTGAAGAGACAGCTTCAGGGTATTACAATATTTTGCATTATCCCGTACCTACCTTTGCTGAAATAAAACTCCTTTACACACAAAAAAACCCCTGCTAGATCATCAGCTGTCAGGTGAGACGTTCGACAACCTTATAAATGGAAGGTTTATAAATGAGATGGGTTTCTATGCAGTTGTATAAAATTATGCCACTTCAGTGCTCTTGTAAAGTTTCCCCCAAATCTAATAAAAATCCTCTGGGTTATTATATTTTTTGATTTGGAGTATTTTTGAGTTTGGAGTTGTGGTTGAAGTTATTACTTCTAATTAACTAAGGAAATGTGTTCATTACTTGTAAAACTGCTTATATCATGCTATGGAAGTTACACAGAATGTAGAACTAAAAAACAAGCCCTCGTGAGAGAATGTTCTGAGGGCTTCACAGGCTCTATGGTGGCTCACTTTTAAGAGTACTAGAAGTTGAAAAACAGTTTGTAAAAATCAATGTAATACTGCCCTCTTCTGATCGAATTTGATCTGGAAATGGCTGTATTCACAATGAAAAAGATCTGAAAAAAGAATAAATGGTCTAAAGATGTGGCTTGGCAACTGGATGAACCTTCTACAGTGGTTTTTCAGTAGAGATTGTCCATTACTCAAAAGAAGGCTGAAGGAATTACTCAATTATTTCCATCTAATTGCTCAAATGCCCTTTCCAAGACTTCAAAGAAAATACCCCAGAGCATACAGACTCAGGATAATTCAGTTTACTTCTGACCATACAGAGATACAAACCTGGATACACATGCACCAAAATTCCACTGTGTGAACCTTTGTGAAAAGAATGAAGAGGAGAGATAACACAGACAGTTTTCAAACGCTTATCTCTTACAGAGAGCCTTCACAAGCAAAAACCACAAACCAAACCATGCCAAAGCTCGACAGTAGATGACAATGTAAGGAGAATACAAAGGTTTTGCTTAGACTGAAAGTTAAATACACATTTGATGAGATCAGGAACAATTCAGTTGTTTGCATTTACAGCTAAATTGTAAGTTATTTATCACACTGTACGAATAATTATTTTTTTCAAAGTGCCTTGAGTTTGTCTGGATTTAAGAAACTATTTCACTGTCCTGAGCAGCTCCTTTGTTGGAGTGTGGACTGAATTCCTGTGCATGTAGCTTTTGTGAATGGTTTGTAGCATCCTGAAGTCTAGTTGTGAAGCTGGCTTGCCAACAGCAAGCTAGGCGGTGGTGCTGCTAGGATAGTACTGCCAAAAGCAGGTATTGATCAGGCTTGTAATTCCAGACGTAGGGCAACTCATGGCAGTATGGCCTCTGGGCTGCAGCTGATTGCATGACTGTAGCTCACTCAGAGACCTGCACACTCT
>NW_008613991.1:0-3682 GCF_000691845.1 Merops nubicus | reverse complement strand
CCACTGGAAAAAGATTTGGGGGTACTATTAAATGAGAAGTTGTACATGAGCCACCAATGTGGAGCAGCAACCCAGAAGGCCAGTCAAATCCTGGGCTGCATCAAAAGAAGAGTGGCCAGCAGATGGAGAGAGGTGATCCTGCTGCTCTACTCTGCCCTGGTGAGCCCTCACCTGGAGTGCTGTGTCCAGCTCTGGAGCCGCCAGAACAAGAAGGACGTGGACCTCAAGGACGTGGACCTCTTGGAGCGTGTTCAGCAGAGAGCCACGAAAATGATCAGAGGGCTGGAGCACCTCTCCTGTGAGGACAGTCTGAGGGAGTTGGGGTTGTTCAACCTGGAGAAGAGGAGGTGCCAGGGGGACCTTCCAGTATCTGAAAGGGGCCTACAGGAAAGCAGGAGAGGGACTATTCACAAGGGTTTGCAGTGACAGGACGAGGAGTAATGACTTTAAGCTAGAGAAGGGTAGATTTAGGTTAGAGGTTAGGAGAAAGTTCTTCAATATGAGGGTGATAGATCCCTGGAATAGTTTGCTCAGACAGGTGGTGGAGGCCCCATCCCTTGGGATGTTCAATATCAGGCTGGATGAGGCTCTGAGTAGCTTGATCTGGTTGGAGATGTCCCTGCTTATTGGAGGGGGGGGGGGACAGTTGGACTAGATGACCTTTGGAGGTCCCTTCCAGCCCAGACATTCTATGATTGAAAGATATTTTCAAGGAGAATCACTAATCCTAACAAGTTTGGCTCAGTCCTAATTTATTGCTTTTGCTGAAGTCACTCAGCAGGTGAATCCCTTTAACAGGTATTGAACGTCAGCCTAGGAAACAAGTAGCCCCTGCTGAAATCAATAGCCACTATCATAGCAGTTATGTAGTGGTTATTTATTAAAACAGCAAGATGCTTCTCCCACAGAATTAAAGACAAAATTCACATGAGAAGCTGATCAATCTATATTCTGTGCCTTGGAATCTCTGAATTGTTAAGGCAGGTTTATTAAAAATCTGGTTATTTTTTGACAAAATTTACTTTTACAGACTAGATGGTTATTGAAGTTCATAATAAGGGTATGTCTGTGTAACATAACGAAAGTGTGTACATCTATCAAAAGGCTTTGGATTTCCACATTTTAATAAACTGGTTTTGGATTGAAAGCAAGTGAAAAACGACAATAAAATTATACCCCACTTACAAAAATAAAAACAGCCTACCTCCCAGGGACTTGAACAAATTTAAATGATGTATTCTGAAGGTTCTGATTTTATGTATATATTATTTTAACAGAATCGGTGTTATTTCAGTGTACATTCTGAATGGCAGTTTTATATGTAAGAATGAAGTGTTATTATTAACCATAATGAGCAGAAAGTGAAAAGATAACAGTTCCTGGTTTTGCTAGCCCATATCACCCCAGGAAGTTAGAATTGCCAGAGATTAAAAAGAAAGACAGGGATATCTGCAGGTGAATTAATAGGAAGAGAGAAACCAAAAAAGCAAAACCACAAACCAAAAACACACCATAGTTTTTGCTTATACCTGTCACAAAATGATTCCAGTTTTCCTTATTCAAATGGGAAATAATTTTATTTAGGATGTTGCTAAGTGTTTGAGTGTAAGTGACAGCTCCTGTAAAGACACGCATAATTCAGCCTTTATCCAAAAACTAACCAATGAAAGGTACCAGAGACACTGTTGGGGGGTGTGGGGCGAGAAGGAAGTTTTGCAATTACAGGGTCCTTAATTTGGATTATGAACTCAGAAAGATCTTTTATAAAATCAATGAGCTGAACAGGACAGGAAGGGTTCTGTTTCCATCCTAGAGAATATCTTGGTGTAAGTATTTCAAATGATGATGAAATCAATACATTTTTTTGTTAATGTCCCTCTAACTATAGTATATCTTTCCATAGCGTGGACTTCTCCACTAATAATTAATTAATAATCTCTATTTTCAAACAACAGCATTTCAAGTCAATTTAGGAAGGTCTGGATTATTTAATTTAACATATTTTCTATTACAAAGGAAAACAACCCTATTTTATGAAAGAACATTGCTGACATTCTTTGAGACAGTCTGTAGGCATCAATAGCCCTGAAATTTTTTCACCAGCTGCTGGTATGTGATGACTTTCTGGCTATAACGGCAATAGTACAAAAAAGGCAGAGCTACTATCTCAACTTCTTGATATGAAGCCTGTAGTGCACAGTAAAACTTACTTTCTTAAGCTTTATTTCTTCAGAAATGGAATTAGTACTTCTTGAGAAAATTAAAGGTAAGAAAAGCCAAAGTTGGGAAATTAACTTAAACATCCAACAGAGATATTATTTAGAAACATACAACTAGGAAAAAGGAAATAACAGGACAGACACAGATAACCCTTGTTTTCTATGCCCTGATTTTGGGAAACTAATTAACAGAGGGTTTGAGACTGAAGTGGCCTCCTTTGCACCTGGCCTATGGTGCAAATGGGAAGGTTCTGCAGGAGGGGTTACAGCTGCGGTTTTCTTTGGTCTTCTGTCAATAGAGTTCTTTAATTAGTATCACAATCGCTAACAACTGAGGTATTGTTGTAATATTTGGTGGCTAAAGTGTAACAAGTCCTATATCTGCATTGTGTAGGTGCCCTGAATAAATCCATTGACTTTCAGTGTTTCAATAAAAGTAGCATGAATTTTCTGACAATCTTTCTAATGTAAGTAGGAGTCAAGGATGCTGAACAGTATCCAAATTTAAACCAGTTTTATGTAGAGGCCTGTGTACAGATATCTATTACATTGCACTGGTCTGAAAAATTTGCCTTAATAGCCAATATATATTTCTTAACCTTCAGATCTAAGAAATGTTCCTAGCTACAAACTATACATGCAAAAAGTTTATGAGAAGCACCCAGGTACAGGAAGACTGAAATGAAGCTAACAGGAGAATCCTATATGAAACTATAAATTTGGGGCAAAGTCAATTAAGTCCCTATGTTCATGAAAGGAAACGCTTATTTTTAGTTCCTTAAGCTCAATAAAGCTGTGATTAGAAACCATTAGGTTAAGGCTTCTTTTCTGGCTGAAATTTTAAACAAAACTTAAAAAAAGAAACTTATGGGGAAGTAATTTGACCCACCTCTGTCACCCTTCCACACAACTTGGGTTAATTTTAAAGCACAAGTGAATGTGGTTTAACAAATGAGAATTTAGTGAAATTATTATGATTGAATGCTTCAAACAATACTTAGAAAAGTAATTAGAAGTCATTGAATGAATGCATGCTATTCAATAGGTGACCTGACCAGGTAATTTGTAGTCTGAGATTAGAAAGGGCTGCTAAAGAGTAGGACCTATCTGCTTGTCACACTGGTCTCATTACTAGTGATCAATATATCTTTTTCCAAAGTGTGAGTATGAGAGAGTAAAAAAACATGAACACAACAGTTGGTCAGAGAAATTATACATAATTGTTGGAAGTATTTAAAGAGGTATTTAAAAATAATTCTTCTCTTCCTGAATCAATTGAGCGCAAGAATTCACTAATAATTCAATAAGACTGGTTCTGACTAATAAACTGTACATAAGGATAGACCTATAACTAGCTACCAGGGATGAATTACTAGAAAAGATCCTCCAGCTCTGCATCAAAGTACGATGTTCTCGCCAACACTCGGGCTGGGGAACGCGGCAACTCAACCTCTGCCGTTGGG
>NW_008613990.1:0-38985 GCF_000691845.1 Merops nubicus | reverse complement strand
GGGCAGGGGGTAAGGTCCGGCCCGGGCCGGGCCGCGCACATGGGCGGCCCCGCGGGCGGCTCTGGGAGCGTGCTGTGCGTGGGAAATAAAACTCGAAGCAAACGTTGTCTTGAAGAAAAAAAAAATAAACCCATCAGCCTCGAGCCACAGTTTCCAGCTTAACGCTGGGGGAACAAGTCAAGGCGAGGGAGAGGTACCCGTTTGAGACCTCTGCATGAGGCTATGTGGATGAACCCCCTTTCCATAGCTCAGTTACTTTAAATGCACCTCTTTTGCTCCTGGTGATTGGGTTAGAGAAAGGGGCCTAGAGCAGAGACCCCCATTCTGGCTGCAGTGCCCACTGAGCCTTCTGCAGCCAGCATCATCCTCCTCGCTAACATGGCTATCCCACTGGAAACGCTGGACAGCCCCTCTGAAAGGCTCTTCCAAAGCACGATCCTCTTTATAGTAGGATCGTGCAGCTGCCAACAGACCAGCACATCACACGTGTGCATGACTTGAGCACACCAAGGCTTAAGCACACCGTTTTCTTTGTCATTTTGAATTTATGGCAATAGACAGAAAACTTTTTATAGGCTTTGTCTGTATCATGCCCTGTGGTGTGTAACTGCAGGCAGCTTTTTCATGAGCCATTTAAGACAATGTAGTGTAACCCTGACAGTTATGCTTTATCAGCAATAATTAATCCTGACTTTAAAACCAAACTTTTTTCCTAGCCTTTACTGCTCAATAGTAAGTGCATGGTACATCCTGTTTCTGAAGCTAAACATGGTTCTACTCTGAACTTTTTTATGGTGGTTCTCTGAGGAAAAGAAAAATAAAGGTAAAAATATGTAATAGCTATACAACAATATACCTATATAAATGTGTAAATCTGCTGGCCACCAGACAGTGACTTTCTGTACAGTTAATTCAGGTAATGGAAAGCATGGGAGGAAATAGTTGGTGTCAATATACTCAGGGACTACCCTTTATAGACATTGGATCATCTGGATTAAATGATTAGACTTCTCATACCCAAAAAAGGATTTCCCTGGTTCTGATGAAAAATAAAGGAGAAAACTGCTGTAAAACAAAAGAAACTTTAAAAATGTACTTAGTACTTCATAGTTAGTTATTACACTGCACTTTTTATCCCATGAAAATGTGTGGTCAGGAAGGAGAACTTGTTTCTGTGGAAACTTGTCCATAAGGGGTGGGGCCATGTAAATTTTTAAAAGAGCAGATCTATTTTATAAAATTATTTTTAAAAGGGCAGAAAAGTAGATAGATGATCACAAAAGCACTTTTGACCTTGACTGAATTTGCTGGACTTTTTTTACATAAAATTTACAAGTATTACTGGGATTTTCTTTTAGAGAAATCAGTGGTTGAGTAACAGTGTAGCATAAACTGAAGCTGTGATAAGACCAGTAACAGCTTTCAAAATAAGGCAATCTGCATGAAAAAAAGGACCTAAGGTTCTTTACTACACTAATATAATGAAAGGTTTTTTTTTTTTTTTTTCTGTGCCTTTACAGTGCCCAGCTCAATGGGAAAGGGATCTAATGCTGAGATCTTAAGCAACAGTCATGAACACATGCAATACAAAGGAACAATACCTCAACAGTAATATCAGTAATAATAAGGCATTGTTATTGCTGTTGTTACTAAGGAGAATTATGTGCTCTCTGAATAGCCAGTACAGCATACTAACTTTAAAATTAATGGGTAAGAAGAGCGATGAGAAGAGATGAAGAATGCTTAAAAGCATCTTTTTAAATACTTGGAAAGTCCTTGCACAGAACATAGAAAAAAGCAAATGCTGTGGGAGATTCCATGCAGTTGAGGGCTGACTGAGTTTGTCAACTGAAACCCTCCAGTAGCTATAGGATTTCTTTGTATTTATTTGTCTTTCAATTACACAGTGAAAGTGAGTTTGGACGTTGCCAAGTATTCCCATTATGTCACTATGACCAAACTAATTTAAGAATATGATACTAAGTAGAGTACACTGTGATTATTTAATTTGAAAAAGCACATACACCTTCTTCTCCATATTAATTTGTACTTTTCTGTGTAATTTTTCTCTCTGCTACCTTATGAAAGGTGGGGTCTCATATCAGTACTCATCAAGCTTTGTATAAATCCAGTGCAGATTCTTTAACATCTATATCTGCAACAGTACATTTCCTCTAATTCTAATACTGTGAAGTCTTTGTACTTATGCTTTAGATGAGATGGGCTTTGATTTGTAAACAATATGAATCTTCAGGACTGTACTCTTTCTTCATCTGGTTAAAGTCTAATAAAAGCTCAACTCATAGATATCATGAATTGTATAAAAATCCACTGCTTCCAAATCTATGTCCCCTTTAGTAAATCTAAATTAAATCTTCATAAGCATGCAGTAGGAATATAAGTATCGTTCATATAAATATTTATCCTTAATAATTATTCACATCAGAAACTTATGGTCTGATGCCATTGTATATGTGATAACAATCTTATCTTATACTTGCATTCCACTAGACCTGTACATGACAAGGTGATCTGTCAATACAAAAAAATGTCTCAGAACTGACAGCTGGAAACTGATGGAAGTCACAGAGATTATCATCTATCAGCACCATCGTCAGAGTACCCACGTCACTTAAGACAATCGGTGTTCTTTTTGATTATATTCTCAAGATGGTGGTATCAAACTTACGGAGTTGATTCTTTTTTTTTTTTAATTCCTGATGAACAAGCTATGTCTACAATAAGATGAACTTTTTCTGTAGTTTTGAGGCTTCATGAATCAGTGGGATTCCAGAAAAATTATTCCAAACAATAGGATGCTTCAACTCATCTCTCCCCATTTTTGCATTGTTGCATTTCCAATGGCAAAAGGAAAGGCTCTTTAGGCAAATGAAAGCCTGGGCAGTTTCTGCAATCAGTTCCCCTCAAATTGCTGCAGCTCCACAGCTCTAGGAGTGAGGGTACCAAAGGGCATACCCCTGCCTCTTTCTTTTAGAATCCAGTTTTATAAATATTTTTTTTTTAAATTGTCTTATTTGGCTTGCTCATACTATCTGCCTTCACTGCTCCCTGTGGATTCAAGACCCAGAAGTTTACTCCCTGCAGAGTAAAAATATTCTTTATTTTGACAGTTGACTGTGGATACTTGGTTTCCAAACCAGTTATCAAAGTTGGGCTTTATGAAATGTCTGGTCATAGTGACATAATAGGGATACTTGGCAATGTCCAAACTCTCATTAGTTTACTAATTACTTCCACAGCTTCTGTCAAGAAGCGGCCAGTAGTTAACACACAAAGAATTAAATGCAAGACCTTCTACTAAGAGAGGTTTGTCAACTAATTAGTAAAACTATGGGTGTATATGGGCCTGGGTCGATATGTGTATATACACTAAATGGAAGGTCTTTTCCTAGGTCAGGTGCTGTGTTAAAGCCTTGTGCAAATCTACTGAAATTACTTCAGTAAGTTCAATTGTGAAAAAGTTCTGAGGGTTTCCTTAGAGGAATATATGCTAAGAGAACAATAAAAATCTGTAAAACATTTTATTTTTGAGATGCAAATAAATAAATTTTAAAATTACTTGTTTTCTGCCCCCAATATGTATAGCTGAGAGACAGGATAAAAGAGCAAAGTGAGAGAGGTGATGGAAGGTAAAGAACAGCTGCCAACTAAGGAAGAACCATGCAGGCTGTCCAGGTTGGGAATGAAGTTGGTGACTGAGGCTTTCTGATGTGGTTCATCACGTAATATGTACCTCCACTATAAAACAGGGTTGAATACAGACAAGGAAGCTCCTCTGAGGTCTACTCTATGCCTCTGGCTCAGGAGACTCTGAGACAAGAAGCTCCAAACTGATGGAGTATGACAAAGTATTCTCCACCCTTATGCTTCATTCCTCTCCTTTCCCTCTGCTGCATGTTTACGTGCACTGCTAGTCACTGAACGACAGATACGTGGCTACACAGACCTTTGCTCTGACTTCATACAGCTGTTCTTGTATTCCTTCAGAGCATCCTGAACCAAATATATAAAAAAGGAGGTGTACAGTTTCCTTACTTCAGATTAATTTCTTTCTGTATGGATCAGAGAGGTAGCTCACCTTAATCTTCTTACAGCCTCCTGTTTGCCCTTAGACATGGTTCCATCCCTGCCCCCAGGGAAGGGTGGCTGCGCAGCTAGCAACAGATAGCCCAGTTTCTTTGTTTTCTTCATGACTTGTCAAATTTTTCAGTTACACAGTTAGACATCTTTGTCAAGCTTATCTAAACTTTCATATGTTCTAAGGTCTTCTGAGATTTTATGTGTCCTTATGGTTCAGACTCTATCTCTAAAATATTGTTGCCCAGGCAGTGTCCATGTGTTTGTCATAACTTCCAAAATACATACTTCAGACTGACTCCTGTAATTATTTTTTTTCTTTTCTTACTTGCCCTTAAATCAACATGCGCCTTTGCCTTACTTTGGAAGTACTACTCATTGTACTATTACTACTACAAGCAGGCAGTAATAAAAGTTGTTCAGAAAATAAAGAAAAACAAAACAAAACAAAACAAAAAAACACATCCATTTCCCCAGCTGTCTGGAAACCTCTCCTATATCTTGCTCACCACTTGATCACTTTTCCAAGAAACTAAACTTTCTGAAACTTTTTCCTCACTGGGCTTAACCTGTCCTTCTGATCATATCTTTCCAAGGGCTGTTGCATTGCTGGAGTTTGAATGAAAAAAATCTTAATCATGTATTTTGTGATCTGAACTCAGGGCTTAAGACTTTAGAGATAAGGGATGAATATGTTTGTCTCCTGAAGCCAGACTTACTTTGGGGTAATGCAGAGATGAATAATGAAAATTTCATATTAATATAGTAAAAGATAAATTTACAGAGAATTTTCTATGATCAACATTTTTTATATTTTAGAAATTATTATATACAACTTTTCGTTGTGTACAAGTAAGAAACAAATTATTAAAATTGAACTTTAGACCCAGGATGCACCAGTTTGACTAGGATTTTGACTCCATCAAAGTCCAATTTACTATTGCCACTTTAGTAATGGAAAATATCTCTTCCCATTTAATCTATGCCTCCTCAGTATAGATTTCATCAGTCTTCAGCTCCTCATGGACAGGGAGAATAATTCCCTTATGGAATGGCAAGCTGCCTGCTGTTGTTTGATCTTAATTTTTTAAATGAACTGCAGGCTCACATTCTGCTTTAGGCCATGGCCAAGGACCTGAAACAAATATGCTGGGTTCATGTAAATGCTCACTGCACAACCATAACGATCTTCTCATCAAAAGGAGAATTCACAGCTCCTATGCTGCTTAAGCCTGAGAAGAAAGGTGAGCCCTGTAAATAAGTGCATAGAAAGGGAAAAATGAAATAGGCTAGAGGAAAGAAATTGTTGCTCTATTTGCACATGGTCTTTTAAAATCTCTAACCACTTTGACAGGCCTGTTTTGGCACTTACAAGGACCCGTTTTTGGCCTAGTATTCACCTCTCTGCATGGAGGTGAGGTTGGCTAAAGAATGAAAGATCTTTGTATCTTCCAATCCAAGAAGTACCTGAAACTAGTTTTCCTCCCATTGCTCATTATGGTGGGTGCTCGGTGCCTCCAGTTTTACCTTAGTGTTTACTTGGGTGCTTGTCATCCTAATAAGCTTTGTAAACCCCAGCCTCTCTTTCTTGTAATTTATCCTTAATGCTAAAATTCGGAAAGGATTAAATGTTTCACCATGCCTTTGGGACGTCTCTGGCCATCAATAGTAATACTGGCAGAAGTAGAAGGGAGAAAGAAACCAGGCAATAGATCATCCTAAAGTAGAAGGGATAACGAAACCAGGCGATAGATCAACCTATATCAAATAACAAAATCACATAAAACTCTCAACAGTATAGAAAGTTATATTAATGTTCCAAAATATCAACAGTATTATAAGTCTGAATGCAGATTCTAAGAAATGGCAGGCTTTTTTTCTGGGTAAATCTATGAACTGTCAGTGCACATATAACCAAGGAATCATAAGCTGTAAATCAGTTCTGAAATTATTCCATCCTCAAAAATAAAATATTTGTGACTGTCCACAACCCGTCCAGAAAACCCAAATGTCCTATGATTAGGGATCATTTATTGGCTGAATGATACAAAACAGATGCTGGAGTTCACATACTAGCTTAGCAAATGCTTTCGCTTGTATTTGGTTCTTTACATTAAGTGTGAAGTTGTTAACTTATATCTGCAATTAATGAAACATTTATCAAGATGTCCTCAGAAATAATGTAGAAGTAGTTTTATTGTGACCATAATATGTAAGGTTACATATTATGCAGAGTTTTAATTACCGATCATGTCTTTCATCAAATCATCTAATACTGTTGTGAAAAGTAGGCAAGCTTGTGGATGCTCAAGCTTCTCCAGGTACTGAAAAAGACAGAGCACACTTCAAATCCAAGTACAAATTGTAAACAGTTGCTCTGAGGTGAATTAGAGATATTGCAAGTACAGAAGAGAAGGAACACAGAAATACAGGAGTAGCAAGACTAGGTCCATCTAATTCAACATCGTGTCTGACAGTGTGTGGTTGTAATAAAAGATCTGTGCAAGTTTGTAGTCTCTCATCCTCATCTGCCAGCTCTTCTGGAGGCATATGTGAGTTGAGGATGATGGATAAGGTATGCTGAAAACCCAAACATAACTGAAATCACAAGGAGAGGAAAGGCAGAGTCACTTGTTTCAATTTAAGTTTTTTAAAAGCCTTGCTGTGTGGTTGTGGGAGGAAGGAGATACATTGTGATGACACTTAGGCAGTGCTCTCCATGACAGTAAGACAAGACGACGCAACAATCACAAGTTGCAGCAAGGGAAATTCTAATTGCACACCGGAAAAATTCCTCACGGTGAGGGTGGTTAAGCATTGGGATGTACTTCCCGGACAGCCTGTGGGATCCGCCTCTGTGCTGGTTTTCAAAACATGACTGGACAAGTCCTTGGCCATCCTCTTCAGGTTTTTCAGTTAGACCAGCTTGAAGCAGTCAAGATTGCACTACATGACTTCCAAAAACCCTTTTCAACCTATTTTTTTAATGATATTGTGATTCTATACTTACTCTCCTTCCTGTAACCACTGTATTTCTGAGGGAGTTTACTCCATCCCTAGAATGATAAAGTCCTCCCCAGAGTTTCACTAAAAGGTGGTTTTCCTTTATGTTTCTCTTTCTGTTTTGTGTTAGGTTATAGTCCCCAGTCTTTAACTGGAATTACCTGGTGATAATAAAAATTTGGGGCTTACATGCACATAAGAGCACTGTAGAAGTTACCTCTAGGAAACTGGGGGGTTTGCCTGTTCATCAGAGAAGCAACTGAGAAATATTGAGAAGTAATAGGTTGAGATTATGAAATAGTTATTACTTGGCTGTGTCTACCAATATTTTCAGCAATAGAATTGGCTTTGGAGTTAAAACATCAAGAGTAATGGAGACCATTCACTCCCAACACTGGAGTCTTCTTGTTACCTCTGTTAATGTCCTTAAGATCTGTCCTGAAATTCCAGAGCCCAGAAATATGTATTATGTTTAAATACAAGTTTAGATTTGAAACTATTATACCATGGTGCTATATGGAGTCCTTGTATATGGAATATAAATAATGATCACTTGTTAAACAGCAAGTCAAGCAAAATAAATGAAGTGAGATTTTGCTGGTTATTTCTGGACCAGCTTATGTCAGAGAGAAATTTTATGTCATATGCTTGCAAACAAACAAACTGAAAAGTTTCTGTACTTTATCAATAACACTGATATAGCTGCAAGAGATTGTGTTGTGCATCAAACCTTGAAATAATTCAACACTTTGAGTCCTCTGTAATATTTCATGGTTAATCTGAAATAGGTGAGTTCCTGAACATTATCTTGGGCAAAACATACTCATAAATTCAAACTTTTGTGGGTTCTCTCCATTTCCTTCATCTCTCTGAAATGGAAAATCATTAACTGGTGTGATAAAGGCCCAGAGGTGGATTTCAGCTGTCATCTTATGTTTACCAATTATGAGACATCCTGTGCTTGCAATTCATTTTGATCAAAAAAACATATTGACATTTAAATGGCAATCTAATCTGACTTGTACTAAATTAGTAAATATGTAAGGGTAGTTCAACTTGGGGCAAAAAAAATGCATAAAAGTGACTGCGTTATGAACATGGAAATTGGCAGCTGCCCTTGCCAAGAATTAAACTTCCTTTAAAATGAAATCAGTTATTAAAAAAAAATAAAAAGTTTTGAAGTTAGAAAATATCTAAAATTCAGTCATGCTGAACTATAATCGTATGGCAAGCTAGCATGAGGCAGGCTATCATAATGATGTAAGGCAGCATAAAAACCTTCTCTAAATGAAGTAAATGCTATCCTTTCATTTTTTATCAAAGCCTAAGTAACATCTGAATGAAGTAGACAAAATTATTTCAGCTCTAACAAGGGACTTTGATAACTAAGCACAGGACCTCAGGCACCTATGTTGAAAATGGCTCATCAAACAAGGCCTTCTTAACTATTATTTAAACGGATTCCACAGGGTCTTACTTTTCCATTTTAAAGCTCCAGGGTGCCTGGTGCTCTGTGCCTGTGTATATACAGATCTTGGCCTCTCTGGGCACCTTTACATGTAACTCCTAAGTCTGATCAACATCCAGAAACTTTGAATTCCTCCTCTTGCATCCCACATGATGCTCAGATCAAAAGGGTTTTAGGTATTTAGATCCTCTGTTGGCTCTAGTCCTCTCAGCTATATTTTATTTTTCATTTACTGTGATTTGCAGTGAAATGAAAGAAAATACTCCCATTTTAATTTCATTCAGTCAGCTTTACTTCAGGCCCTTAATAAACAGTGCAAATCTCAGCGGAGACGTGAGCAGATTGCATCAGAAAAGACCTGCATAAACTGCAGTGAGTAAGGAAGGCTTCCGGTGACCTCAGAAACATGCAGTGCTGGTGACATTCTCCATCACAAACCAGCATGCAACATGTCCACACCCACAGGAAGAACAACAAGTACAAGGTCATGTCCAGTTGTAATTATGCATATCCTAATAGTGGGAAGCAATAAAGGAATAGTGGAGTTGGAAGACGAGTAAATATCAACACTTAGATTTTGATCAATAACCTCCAAACTGGCAGTAGCACCAGGCATTTAATTGCTATGTTATTCATAGCAGAAATTGTTTTTTTTTTTTGTGAAGGAGGTTCATAATGAGTCATGGTCAGAATCTAGGAAACTACTGCATATGTCAAAAATAACAGAATCATAAAGAAAAGGGTGATTGAGAAATATCAATATAAGTAATTGCAGATGTGATAAGAACAAAAGTGTTCCTTGAGGGCTATTTTACAGGCAAATGACTTAATAACCTCCTGTGTAATCTCCCTTATCCCCTTACCTGAATGTGCACATGCATACTGTTGTAACATACCTTCTTGGCAAAGTAGTTTTCACTGTCAGAATTTTGTTCTTTTCTCTGTCATCATTCAGTTTCCCAATAAAGCCTGCTACTCCTGAAAAAAAAAAAAAATCATTCTCCTTTCCCCTGTGGGTTTGTCCTTTATTGTTGCAAGACATTCCTCCATAGGCTAATAAAGTACAAAAATGCACATAACACTGAGGCTCTGTACCTTGTCTGTAAGTTTTGATTTAATTTCAGATTGGAGATTGCAGAAAGTCAGTTACAACAGGCATCAAATAATATTTATGGTAAGAAGTGCTTGAGTGATTGTGAGTTTAGCTGAATTCCTCTTACTCCACTGCCAGACAGGAAATCGAAGAGTGGAGATCATCGTGTTGTTAACTGACACACAGGAGTCACACCATCCCTGGAAGAAGCCTTGAGATTTCTGAAAATGCCTGGCTGTAAGGATGACCTTGGCCTTTGAGGCTGGAGATAGGAAAATAAGGAGAAAGGAGATTCATAGAGGTTTGAATTCTGCGTAATGTAAAATTAAAGTTCTAATTCAGTGCTATAATTCATAATAGCTACTGGAATCTATTTTGTTAGCAAATACATTCTGGACATCTATTAACCAGAATGCTGAGAAACATGTAGCAGAGACTGGCAACTTTGAAGAGAGATGTCGCACTGGACTGAGTAGATTATGCCAATGAGTTACTGACATGACTGTAAATAGAAAATACAGCAGAAAATACAAAAAAAAAAATCCATACAGAGCTTAAAATATTCAGATCAGCAAATTTAACACAAAAATGAGGCGCATAGCACATGCATTGGGAAGGAAGAACAAGGGAAATCATATGACAATGAAGGTTTATTTAATAACTTGTATTTATAGAAATACATGAACACATTTGTCCACAATATACTGGTCATCGTACTTGAAATATAATTCTTCTTGAAAATGACATTAGTTATTAAGAGGAGTAACAAAGACTGTAATGCAGGAAAGACTAGTGTATTAAGG
Source organism: Merops nubicus (assembly GCF_000691845.1). Classification (NCBI taxonomy): domain Eukaryota; kingdom Metazoa; phylum Chordata; class Aves; order Coraciiformes; family Meropidae; genus Merops; species Merops nubicus. Next base: position 28,520 of record NW_008613990.1, on the reverse strand, counting down.
TCAATATTTTTGTGTATTTACTTACAATGGGCAGCTTTATATTTAAGATATTGTACCCCAACTGTAACAGAATTTCTGCAATATTAAATGACATTTAGTGCTAGTAAACATATTTAAGTCTGAATGCATATGTACTACAGTGTTTTAAATAGAGGGAAAACCCTGTTCCAAGACAGGAACAGGGTTTTCACTCTATTTAAAAAAACATCACAAAACTCATCTTGTTTCTTACCCTTCACTTTTTTGTCCATCACCCCACCAAGTTTTGGCTAAGTCTTGCTAATGGTATGTGAAACATCAGATACAAGTAATTCTGTTCCTTCTTCCTCAGAAGGAAAGTTGTTTACATTTTATATTGCTTGATTCTGTGGGATTTCCCCCAAGAAGAGTTGGGGGATTTATAAATAACAACAAAAAAAAAGGCAAACTGATAAAACCCACTTTTTTTTAATTAGAAGGTTTCAGTCTGAAGAGACATACTTTGCATCTGAAATGAAAATTGCTAAACATGCAATAGCTATTATTTTCTGTCAAAATAAATTTATACTTCTTGGAATGACCTACTAAAAATTCCTGCCCTTGGAGACTCACTTTACCCTCAGGCAGAATGTTGGACTGTTATGCACATAAATTCATAAAATCATTGTATTGAACAACAAATCTCATGTACGATTTTTTTATACCAGATGGGTATTTTTTGAATGAAGGATGTTATTTTAATGAAGTATCAGAAGTCTGTTTTTCCATTCATTTAATTAATTCCACCTACTTCATGCCTTATGTAATTTAATGAACTGCTAAACTTCCTGATAAGAATTCAGTAACATTAATGAAAAAAAGAAATTATTTTATCATAATATAAAAATAGTTACAAAGGAAGCAGAAATATATGGTAAAGATAAAAAGAGCAGTCAAAACAATTTTAATGACATTGTGCATGAAAACCATAACATTCAAACTTTTAAACTGCTTAACTAGTTTGTGCAATAAGCTCTTTATATAATGAAAATAGAGTTTTCTACAGGGAGAAATTATACCAAAACTGAAGAGAATTGCAAAGTCAGTTGCTTAAAATGCAAGGAATATAAAAATAAAGGCTCCTGTGCAAATTTTATTCTGCCCTTTTTATGTATACACATTGTTAGCAGCTTTTAATTACATGATTGTATAGGTGTTGCTTTTTTCCCTCTTTGGGAAATTCTGCCTCATTCAGTAAAGGGGTAGTTACTCCATATTTCTTCTTCCTTCAATATTTGATATCAGATCTTAACATCCAAGAGGCAGATCCTGTATCAAATGTAAAATTGTCTAATACCTTCATGGATGACTGTCCTGTGCTCTCACCATGGCATGTCACTGCTTCATAAGATTAGCTACCTATGTTCCCTACAAAATTAAGTGTCACTATTACCCTCATGTTATAACAGAGAAATTCAAACACAGAAGGGGTAAGGTCAGAATTGTCAAAAGCATCCCCTGGTTTTGAATCGAGTGCACCCTCAGCAAGTTTGCTGAGGATACTGAGCTGGGTGGTGCAGTTGACATGCCAGAGGGATGGGAGGCCATCCAGAGGGACTTGGACAGGCTGGAGAGGTGGGTTCAAGTGAACCTCATGAGGTTCAGCAAGACCAAGTACAGGGTCCTGCACCTGGAGAGGGGCAGTCAACATTACCAACACGGGCTTGGAGAGGACATGTTAGAAAGCAGTCCACTGGAGAAAGACTTGGGGATGCTTGTAAATGAGAAGCTGGATATGAGGCACCAATGGACAGCAGCAGGCTAGAAGGGAAATCAGATCCTGGGCTCCATCAGAAGAAGTGTGGCCAGCAGATGGAGAGAGGTGATCCTGCCACTCTGCTCTGCCCTGGTGAGACCTCACCTGGAGTCCTGTGTCCAGCTCTGAAGCTCCCAGAACAAGAAGGACGTGGTCCTGTTGGAGCATGTCCAGAGGAGAGCCACAAAAATGATCAGAGGGCTGGAGCAGCTCTCCTGTGAGGACAGGCTGAGGGAGTTGGCGTTGTTCAGCCTGGAGATGAGGAGGCCCCAGGGGGACCTTATAGAGACCTTCCAGTACCTGAGCGGGGCCTACAAGAAAGCAGGGGAGGGACTGTTCACAAGGGTTTGTAGTGACAGGATGAGAGGTAAATGGCTTTAAGCTAGAAAAGGGTAGATTCAGGTTAGACATTAGGAAAAAGTTCTTCAGCATGAGATTGATAGATCCCATAGGTTGCCCAGACAGGTGGTACAGGCCCCATTCCTGGAGACATTCAAGATCAGGCTGGATGAAGCTTTAAGTAGCTCGATCTAGTTTGAGATGTCCCTGCTTATGGTGGGGTGGTTGGACTAGATGACCTTTGGAGGTTCCTTCCAGCCCAGACATTCTATGATTCTATGAATGCCCAACTTGAGATGTCTCATGCTTCATTTTCAGAGCACTTAATGTTTTCATTGCAGTTTTGATGTTTGGGTTTGGTTTTTGGGTTTTTTTTGCTTTTTTTTTTTTTTCTTCAAAGCACAGCTTTAATCGGCCTGAAGTTTATTGACTTTAAGAACAGTATTGTAGTTGCCTCTCAGCCTGGAGAGACTGCAACTGGATGTTTAGCAATTGGATTTATAGCTCTGCAACTTAGAGATGGGGTACACCAAGTGTCTCAAATATGCCTTGCCAGAAGAGGAATCTGGGTCTGTTGCAGGCTTTGCAAGGGAGTGTGCTCTGATAGTTTTGTGCACACATTTGTTTGTGTGGAGTGGGTTCTAGAGATGCTAAGCTAGTGCCACTGGAGCTGAAATGCTTACATGATTCTCTACAAACTAAGGAATACAAGCACACATTCTGTATTCTATCAGATAAGTGGTATCCTTATATCAGCATGGTGACACACCTCTAGTAACAAGCCCAGGTTTTCAGATGGATAAATGAGCTCACACACAGTAACTTAATGGCAATAGCTACCTTGTTTTGGAGCCATCTCACTTGTCACACTCTGCTAACGGAGTAGGCTGCCCATAGAAATATCTGTGCCTGCTTTCCCTAATCATAGCTGATGCCACTCTGTTGCTCTGGTTTTGTCCTAGCAGCGTGTCTGTAGTCCTGCCTCCCAGTTTTCCATCAGCCCCAGAACTCATGCCCCTCTCTACATTACAGGTGATCAGAGTCCTGTGAAGTTTATCTTCTCTCAATGTGCCTTACTCTGTTTCTAGTCTCAGTTTTCCACTAATGTTCAGTGGATTCTTGCTGCAGTCATGTGGGGTAGCCAAGTACAATGTCTGTGCCCACTCCACCTTCTCCCTCTTTCATCCCTTTTTGCCCATTCCTTCTGGCTCTAACTCCAGTTCCCTCCCATTGCTGTTCTGAGAAAGCCCACATGTTTCCACTCACAATTCTTTCCACTTGACTTTCCATCTGGTCAGCTGACATGTGAGTTTGATTTCATCCCTTAGCTGCATCCTCCTCAGAGTTACTGCGTTGTGGTGAAGCACAGGGAGGTATCTTTCTGCACTGTGAAGTGCAAGAACAGAGATGGGAAGGTAAAAAATGATCAACAGGAGAGATATCTATGGTAAGAGATTCCAGTCAACTAGTAAACATTTGACAAAGGTGGAAGCAACCGAAATTAGGGTCTTACCAGGGGAGATGCCAATCAGCGATGTCTGTAGCCAGGGGTCTCTATGAGACCTTTAAGGAAGACTTCTGAATCGCACAAGTGTTTGAATTACTGACTCAACCATGGTGTCCCATACTTAAGTCTTTTAATTTTGGTGTTGTAGGTATCAGCAATAAGAACAGAACCTGTGCATAGGATAGATAACAAAGCTCCGTGGTCAGCCAGCAAACTAATCTTGAGATGATGTTCGAAAATTCTGTTTTCCATGAATCAAAACCAAGTTTCTGATTTTCTAATTAATGACTCTCTAGAGTAATTTTCTTACAAGTCTTATTTTTTATTGAATATGTGTCTCATGTAAGGCTCTTTACATATGTCCTATGTAAGGCTCCACCTGATGTAGGAGCCTCATCTTCTTTCTCAAGGCCCCGTGCTTCAGGTCTTTGTACCATACTGTTCACACTGTCAAGACAAGACCAGGATGTGCTTCTGGCTGACTGGCCAGCCTGCTCAGGCAGGGAAACAGCGCAAAAGAGGCTTTTTCTCAGGAAGAACATTAATCTAGGTTCTTTTTCCCTCCCAGAAATCAATTTTAATGAAATCCACACCAATTTAATAAGGTGTTACCTCCAGGTTTGTGTGAGTTTGACCAATGGATTAATAGTAGTGTAGAGGTGGAGGGGGGACAAGGGTACCAGATAGACTAACAGGCAGAATCACAGACAGACCAGGCCTTAAGTAAAATAGACTCAAAAGGTACTTTGGATTAAAACTGGATCTCTAAAGGAAATGAATAAAAGCTTTTAATGAAATTAGTTTTTCAATTATCATGACTAAGTTACCAGCCTTTGAGGAAGTAGTGCCCAAAGTCTAGGATTGGTGGAAGATACTTGCTGGCACCTGTGTTTACAGCAGTAAAGTGTAGTCACACTAAGGAATGGGAAATTTGCTAATGAAAGGGGAAAAAAATCCAAGAAGATGTCTCAATCCTTTTTTTTTTAACTTCGAGCAGCGTGTCAGGAAATTCCTGCTAAGGAAATAGGTAGGTAAATGGAGAATCCTTCTGAATACATTAGTATGGAGCTTAATAACCATGCCTACATTCTAATACTTTTGTGGCCTTTAATGGAAACCAAAGTAACTGATCTGAAGAAGATGATCTGTTGATAACTACTGTCCCAACTTGCATCTACTCTAAACTTATATTGAGACAGACATCCTTAATTAGGTTAGCATCTGAATAGTCTCAATTATTCTGAGGTGTGAACACCTTACTGCTATGAAAGACACTCATGCCTTTTATAATTTGCCTGGAAGCAACCTTCTGTTTGGCAGATTTATTCACAGAAAAGATCCTGATACACGGGAAAACTATAGTAACATATTCTTGTAACTGAAAACACCAGCATGAAAATACATTTTCTCTCTTGAATGAAGGAATTAATGCAGCTTGAGTTTAAGTATTTTCACTTAGTTATAAGCTTCTTTATTTCCTCTCAAGACAAAGAGTTTCTGTATAAAATCATATATCTTCTTACAACGGCACCTTAAAAAACAATGTATTGTTTTATCACCTTCAAGTGTTACCAGTTTTGCTTTCATTTTTTTCCTTACATTTATTTTTCTCAGAGTTCTGTACTTTCCTGCACTAGTAACCATATTAAACACATCTGCCATTCTTGTGTCTTACCATTCCATACATTTTATGTGCCTCTTTAAAGCTCTTTTAAACAGAGAAACATGAATTTTGTATCTTTATTTCTCATTTTTATTTCACTTACATACATACATATTTAGCATGTCTATTTTTGACATAAACTTTCCTACAATTCCTCCTTCTTTCTATCCTTAAAACACAACATTGTGTTGCTCCATAAATTAGTCCTCCTTTTATTTGTTCCTGCTCCAAAATACCATTGACTACACAGCGCTGTTGGCAGTTCCGCAGGACAGGGGTTATACTGAAGCATACCACCTCAGGAAAGGCAGTGGGAAGGACTTTGTTGCTTTTTCAAGGATTGCTCTGCTCTGAAACAACCTCTATGTCCTTTTCTGGAGTACAGCTCGATTTTCCTTGTGCAAAAAGCTGTCACTATTGCATGATGTTTTGGAAAGATTAAACCGAGCTCTTCTTTACCTCTTTCCACATCTCAATTTAACATCCATGCTCCTAAATTGGATTAATAATAGAGTAGCTCCAATGTGCTCTAGAGTTAACTGCTGTGTTTGTTTGACCTAATGTAGGCCATGCAAGGTTGGTTCCTGTCCCCTTCAACCTGTGCTCCTGCATGCAGATGTGCACGAGGGAAGGGAGGACAATCCATAAGTAAGCAAGGAGTGGTTCTTTTTCAGCAAATAACCTGTAATATCCTTCCTTTTATATGTATCTAAATAATGTGTCACTAAGCCTGTGTGATGATATGCAACCACCCTTTAGTGCTCTCCTCTGTAGAGTTGTGTGGGATTGCTCTTATCCTTGCTATTATTCAGCATGAAGGTAACCCCACTCTTAGGACCGATAAGAAACAGCATGCCAATGTTGATATCCAAGTTCTTGCACAACAGAGAGGTGGGTTTCTTCTCTACCACTGCTCAGGACTTGGTGAAGCTTGGCCCCAGCTCCAGTGCAGTGTCCAATGTAGGAAGGATTAAGGAAAGGAAATGTCATGCTACATACTACCGAGTTAGTTCTTTGATCTTGTTCAAAATACCTGAAGAATTTTGTGTCTTTAGTGATTGCTCCCTCTTTTACAACCATCAGAGCCACCTAAATGGTTTGCCAGGGTCAGAACACTGATTGTGTCCAGGGTGTTGACTGATATGACATGATGGAATATGGGGTTCATTTCTGGACCAGGAAGTTGTTGGAATTTCGCCCTGGTCTGTTTTTTCCCAAGAATGGTAATTTGTAAACAAGGCAGAACCTGAAAAAATATTGAGAGCCTCTAGAGCTATCTTTGTGCTGTGGATTGTTCTCAGCCCTGGAGATCTGGGCTGATTATCACAATCCAAGCCTTTTGATGGGCTTTCAGTAAAATGATAAGGATTTCATTTGCATGTGAATGGTTCCCTCTCTTTGTCAGCTACTTTAAATTCCTGCACTTGGGTCTGGTCTCTGAGATATACTGTGTCACAGGTTTATGTAATAAAAATAAGCCTGTACAGATCTATAGAAGTACAATACCACTGCATTCTTAATGTGTTGGCAGAAACCTTATTTTACCTTCAGCTGCTGAACATACACTTGTAAAAGCATTTTATGTTCCTGACAGGTTTTGTTGTTTGGTGCTGGTATTCCAGCTTTATGCCTGGCTGCTTCAAATAACATAGTTCATTAGTAGCAACCAATGATCATCAATAAGTAAACAATGAGCCCGGACGTAAGTGTCTGCAGATAGCAGGTGATATTATATTCAGTCACTAAGGCTTTGCCTGTTATCTGTGCAGTCTTTTTCCTATTGTCAAATTAACTCTTCAGGAATTCGAGAGTTTTGTAAAATGGTTCAAATTCTCAGTACACATAAACAGGAGAATGACCTTTTATCTCACTTCAGGCAGATACTTTGATTTACACCAGAACTCATAAAATCTAATTAGGACTGCTATTAAAAGGAACTTCAAATATCATGGAAATGTTTTAAATTTATTCAAGCAGCTGTTTGTGATGATTTTGCAGCGTCAAAATGCTGATTATTTGCTATTTTGAAAATATAAAATTTTTAGATCCATTTGTGTTCACAGTTCATACAAGGCACAAGGAAATAGAGACAATATTACCTGCCCAAGCAAGATGAACATTCTTATTAACTTAAAATGAAATCAACACAAATAAGGGCTGTTGTGAAGAGTAGAGATTTATGAAACTTTGTACTAAGTGACTATGATGGCATACTAATGAACAGACAGTAATATTTGATAAATAGATCAAATGCTGTATGGAATTTAATGTAGATACTCACCATATGCTATTGTCTGTCTTCCAGTAGCTGGCACCAAGCCAAAATGAAAAACATTAATCTGACCAAATCAGTACATCATGTCTTGTGGCTGCCTGCCCATTTATCCTCTGCAGTGTGATTGTGTACCCCTGTGTGACCCAGGACGAGTCTGTCTTGTTCAGGGATGTGGTAATGCACGTCTGGAACCAAGAATGGTGAAATCACAGCCTCACTTGTGTCTTGGGCTGTGCTCTCTGTGTAAATACTGAGTAGGCTTAAATTCTCCTTTTGCCCAATATTGCAAGCTAATGAAACAAAGCTTAATTTAAGCTGGAAGAAAAACCTCCAGAGTAGCCACATGTCTAAGCTCAAGGATATTAATCAGAGCTTAAAATATTTGAAGGGGAAATTGTACAAAGGCTGTTAGATGTTGTTAGAAGTTTAGAACCATTTCATAAGTGGTGATACAAATGATAATTGCAGTTTTCTGGCACTTTATAAGACCTAAGAAGTCATGCTACTGTTTTAGGTACTATAGATGAAGTGAGATTTCATATATCTACACAGGCCAATAGGTGACCCATCGAGTGGCAGTGACGTAAAAGACGTGTTTCAGTTTTATATTGGCAGCAACTTACATGGCTTTCACTGCTTGCATTAGGCTGAAGTAGTGTTTGGGTGTTAGTATCCTTTAAGAATCAAGTTTGTTTTGCAAATGAAATCTGTATGAAGCAAAGAACAGGAAAAGAACATTTCTGGCAGACAGTGTTTCCCAGTTTACAGTGCTGTTTCAGAGAATTATATAAAGTTGGCACAGACAACTATTGGCATAGCTTTTCTCTGAAATCAGAAAACAACTATCTGCCATTTTCCTTGGACTTTGAAATGACCATTCACGCTTTCTGAGTTTTATACTTTCACCCTTGTGAAACAGCCCGGAAGAAAAATCTCTATTAAATATTTTTAGACAAAGAATGCAATTCACCACACACTCGTGATTTTTAAAATTCAATGTGAAGAAGGAGGATCTGTGCTTGTTGAAGTCACAGAGATAAATGGCTGCATGTAATAACGTTCCTATGAACCATGGTGGCAGAAGACTGGCTATGTAAATAGAATATGATTATTCAGAACTGTGTAATTTAATCCACGGATCACACTAACGTAATAGCTGACTTGGAATATTGGCTGACTTCTGTTGAGAACTACTAGTCTGGACATCCATGTCAGATCAATTTCATTGCAGTTAGGGAATCATATAATACAAATTATTGGTTCGGTTTGTTTCCTGGTAAGTAGGGATTTGGAGTTTCAGTCCAACACCTATGAAATGACCATGAAGCTTAACTGCTGCTTATGAGGCCGCAGTCTCGGGAGTGCCTGCCGCTGTCGCGCTGAGAACATTGCTGGTTACTTCACCAAGCTCATGGGCATGTTAGTTCCTGAACCATTTCTACGTCCTCTAAAGGTAGACCTGAACTGCACGCCAAAGGCTGGCTGCAGGCTCAAAAGTCGTATCTAAGCTAGTTTTAAATTGATTCAGTGGGTATTGGGACTCAAGTGGTAGCAGTATAGTCCAGCAGCATGAAGCAGTGTCTGTTGGTTGGCTTCTAAAAGATTTATTTGGCTTTCCTGGTGGATTTTTTCAGCCTTGCTCAGGTATATTGGGACCATCTCCAGTCACAGCAAAACCAGCAGTGCAAATCTATTCCTAACATGAAATTCTGTCCTGCAGCTAATAATGTCATGTAGGAAACATGGTAAAAATTCAAACACAAACAACAGGAACTTTAGCTCAGGTAACATTGCTAAAATTCAGAGAATATTTCTAGAGAGAAAAACTGTATTTTCATCAATTTAGCATGTGGATAACACTGATAAAAGACCCATTCAGGACTTGGTACAAAATGGAGATTGGTAGTGGTGGAGAGAAGAGTCAGTCACTAATTGCAATAAAAAATTATTGGAAAGAAAGGAAATTTTTTGGGTCATGGGCCCTTAACACTGAAAAATCATCTGCTGACTTAGATATAAGGTCATAATAAATTTTCAAATTGTCAAATATCTACATTTATAATGATTGCTCTGGGTTTGAAAGAGAAGGAGACATGAGTTTCTCATATATTTTTAAAATAGGACCCAAGTTAAATAGAAGCTGCGTATCCCAAATAAATGAATCCTATCTGTCAAGTTCTCTTTTATTTTAAATACTCTGTACATACAATTTCTTGCCTGCCAATTGTATTATGCAGGCCTACTTAATACTCCTGTAACTGCCCTTAAAAAGTAAAAGCCATGAAAAGATGCTTTCTTCAGCAAGTTCAACTGGAAACAAACTTGAGAGTTGCAGAACCGTGCAGTAACTAAAACAACAACAACAAAATCAAAACTACAAAAAACGAGACTCTGTCATACCAATAAGTCATACTGAAGTTTTGATTTATAGACAAAGGTACACAGAAAGTAAAAATTAATGAATTCCAACAGTAGGTGACCTCCACTAAAATCGTGGATCTCATTATGTTAGCACGTAAACAAGAATATTTTAGCAACATTTAAAAGTGAATATTGTTTCATTGTGGACAATGTAATTTTATTTATTAGACTTTTCTGCAGCTTTTAATCCACATGCTAATCTAGATACTAAGCCAGCAACATGATATTACTTGAGCAAGATGATGCAATATTAGCCAAATCTTCTGACAGCACAGAGAAGCGATGGGTAATAGACAAAACACTACTTAAGGAAAGCTATAAACTTCCCTTCTCAAGCATTTACATGAAACCTGTTGGACATGCAGGGTGACAGTGCAGGCTGCAGTGCCAATGATTTTCAGCTGTATTTGTCATTTCTAGTGGCGTAACCACTACCACTAAAATGATACCACAAAGCCTTTAAGCAATTATTTCCTCAATGAGGAGCAGCTGCCTGAATCTTAAATTGTCAAGATTCACTTTTGAACTTATAATCAGGAAATATTTAGGGATTTTATGATAGAAACACTCCCTTCTTCCCTTCTAGTACCAAGCTTTTCACTGTGGTTAGTCATTAGACCAATTTTGCTATTTCAGAAACAGATATCTCATGGTTCTGCATTCTACTTGCTTGGACATGAGATTATCTGCCACATATTTCTTCTTGATCTCCAAACAGATATTGTGGACATGCTGAAAAAACTTCCAAGCAAGCAGTTAGTCTGTCCATGGGAGCCAATATCTCACACAGATTGAAATAAGAGCCCTTTTGCTCTTGAAGTCTTCCATCCCAATATCTGCTACCGCAGTTCTTACTTTGGCCTGTTAGACAGAGCTTTGCTACCATCACTTCTAGGTAAGCCAAACCATGTGTAAAAATATGGAATTTGGTGACAGGAGAGGGAACTACTATGTGATGTTATGTCCTTTGCCAGTGGTGGTGGGGTAACAGAGCTGATGTGCATAATGAAGGAAAGTGGCAAACTTGACAGTGCCTGTAATCAATGTGATAGGGACCTCCCCATAAGTGCTAGCAAAGCACAAGACCTGTGAAAGACAGAGCAACAGTATGTAACCCTGGCACCGTTTACATGCTTGTTTTCAGCGTATGAAAGACATACATCAGGCTGACAACACCTTAAGCCATCTCTGTGGCAAGTCTGGAAAGGAACCAATGACCAATACGGCTTGAAAGGACTACCCATGCCCCCTCAGCTGCTCTGTGCAGAGGACCACAGCTCCCAGGAGCACTTTCCTACAAGGCATTCCTGATGTAACCCTTTTCCCAGTGCTGCCTTTTCTTCTTTTCCCAGCGCTGCAGGAAGGGAGGGGCATTACCACTTCATACAATCACATTCTGTGACTGCATGAATACAGTGGATCACAATAAAATTTTCCAGTGCAAAGTCACCCTGCTGCAAACAACCCATGAACTAACAGTAAAAATGGAGCTCTAACAGCCATAAGAATGTCATGGAATATTCCTAGGATTAAAACGTGTAGGTGGTTGGTTATCTACATGTATGTTTGTCTCTCTGCTTAAAAGGCTGCATACATGAACATGTGTCTGTGTTAACATTCACCATACTTATATAAGCTTTCAGATCTCTTCTCAGATTTTACTGCACATCCACACAGCCAGAATGATGGGTGCTTGCTCAAAGCATCTTCTTCTACTAGTTGACTTTTCTCACACTCAAGGTCTGAAATCATTTGTTATGTTACATCCCAAACGTGATCTCAAAGCCCACTGTTGTATAATTTCCTTCACATTGGTATCCTGCCATCAGCTGGCCCTCAGAGCAAGATGGATTTGACCACCAAAGCAAATGAAACAAAAAGAAAACCCTTACCCAAACGTTTGTACCTGCAGCCTTGAGTATACACAAAAACAGTGCATCCCAAACACCTCTTCCTGACTTTATCGCTGCACTTCTTTCACCACCCAAAGGTCTCACATGATGACACTTTCACATACTATGTCACACTGGGTACCATCAGTGCACTGATGTGTTTTTTAATGGTAGCTAAGTTCTTCATAATAGGCATAGCAATAGACTGGAAATAAAGTGGGAAGCATATGCATAGAGGTCTCAACCTGCAGCTATCGACATGTCAAGCTTCAGGACAGTGTATAGCCCTACTAGTAATCAAAGTGATGTCTCATGGTAATCAGTTCAATGTGTATCTAAATTGCTGCACATCTGAGGGTTGTATCTGATTTAGACTGGAAGTTAATTGGATGTGGATTTTGTATGCCTTTATATTTGTGAAATAGAGTGCATATCTATGGGACTATCAGGTAGCATAAGAGCAATCTGTGCATGAAAAGAAGGTGTGGGTAAGTTTTGTACACACCAAGGGTGTGTTTTTCATTTTGTGTCTGTTTAGAATTTTGCATATCTCATCACCTCACCCCTGCTTTTATCTTCCTTCTTTTGCTCTTTTTGTTCTTCCCAATCCTGTCATTTTCCTGCTGCTTTTATGTGCTTTTCTTCCTTCCTTCCATCCTGCTAGAACACCTTTTCTACTTTCATCTGTCAGACCCTCTTCTCTCTCACTCTAGTCTTCCCTCAAACATGCATCTCCAAGCTAACTCTCTCCTTTATAATCCACAGTACTAATTTCACACCCTTACTTATTTTGTCCTTTAATCCTATGTTTTAACATGCTATGCTACGCCTGTAGGTTCTTTGGGACAAGGAAAACACATTACCTGTTAATGCAGTTCTGTACACAATTCACTACAAATACTTTGGGAAAAAATACAATATAATGTAAATTGATCTTACACAATTTTTTTGTTTGCTTGTTTTAATCTGGCACTTGTCTGTTCTGTTTCATAACATCATTATAGCCTGAACTCAGGTAATTATTTTTAAACCAAGCTGTTACTCAAGAAAGTACTCAGATGTTAGCTGGTGAGGAAGACAGATCTTTTTAATACCTGACAAAAATACTGTATTTCTGTTAAAAATAATTATAAGCTTCCTTCTTACTGACATCATCTCCTCATAGCCTCATTCACAGAGAAAAAATGAGTGTGCCCATCATGAGCAGCGTGTATCAGTCTCACTTGTGGGAGGCAATCAGAGACAGCTTATCCAGAGTTCTGTGGTTAGATTGTGCCTTGACTGGCAAAAGCAGTACAAAACGAATGGCTGGAAATCTGTAATCTTTCTTTCATGTTGATTTGGCAGCCTCTAGGCTATAATCATCTTCAAAATGTAATCGTAAGTGAACATTCAGTTACTTTTGACTTTTTTAATCCTTTTTAATAAGCTCAGATACTTGACAAGTAAAACAGCATATTTTTAGCAATATTTCAGATACGTTATACCTATCAAGTTGAATATTAGTCAGAAGTTACTTCAACTACTTTTCTGACTAGTTCTGAAAACTAGTTCTTTAAAACATAAAAAAATTATTTATACATTAAGATACTGCAAGTTGTGATTGATGACAACTCTCTTCCAAGGAAAGGGGAAGGGAAGGGAAGGGAAGGGAAGGGAAGGAAAGGAAAGGAAAGGAAAGGAAAGGAAAGGAAAGGAAAGGAAAGGAAAGGAAAGGAAAGGAAAGGAAAGGAAAGGAAAGGAAAGGAAAGGAAAGGAAAGGAAAGGTTGAATTTTGATCATTAAGGAAAGGAAAGGAAAGGAAAGGAAAGGAAAGGAAAGGAAAGGAAAGGAAAGGAAAGGAAAGGAAAGGAAAGGAAAGGAAAGGAAAGGAAAGGAAAGGAAAGGAAAGGAAAGGAAAGGAAAGGAAAGGAAAGGAAAGGAAAGGAAAGGAAAGGAAAGGAAAGGAAAGGAAAGGAAAGGAAAGGAAAGGAAAGGAAAGGAAAGGACCTACTTAAAAGACTTGAGTTGAATTTTGATCATTTTTTTTTCCTCAAAAAGCAGTATTATCTGCCCAAATGTCACCATTTCAATCCTTTACTCATAACATGAAAATATTTTCAGATCTCAGCAGCTGAAATCTGACATTTCTCACTTCTCTGTCCCTTCCAACTTGGGGCTTTAATCTCTCAGCAGAAGCAAATTCTTGAAACAAATTTCCAACAGAATTGGTTTTCTGATTTTTGCCTAGGTTTTTTAACACTGCTTAAAAAAATTCTGCTCAGTTGTGGTGAACAGAAAGTAAAGAAAGAATGTCAGGAAAATCACGTTATTATACAGGAAAGTGACAAGGTTGTGGTTATAATTGCTGTCAGCTCATCTGGTCTTGAGGTTTCTTTCCTGAACAGACATACCTGATATCTCTAAAATCAGACTCAGATGGTAAATGAAGCTTCCTTATCTCCTGTGCCAATGTGAAAATAAAACAAATTTCTCCTACTGTCTAGTATATGACCTCTTTGACAGATGATGTGTCCTTTTCTGGGAAAGACTGCAGTGGCATAAAACCTATATAAGCTTTTAGACTATGAAGAGCTCCTTTTTCAGGCAGTAGCAACACACTAATTTTACATATTCTACCCAACCTCTCTTACTCACACAGGAAGAAATTGCACCATAGGTTAGCCACCTCTCAATCCCCACGTGTGTATGTTGAATTCATATCTTCTTTCTCACTTCTGGCCTCAAGTAGGAAATCTCCAGAGACCACAGAAATACTTAAAATGGCTGAAGAGTCCTCATCATCTGAGGAAAGCCCCAGGTGTATTTGAGGTAAGAATGCAAATGCAGATGAAAACAAGCATGAGGAAAAAATGTTTCAACTTGCTATGTGTTATAATGTCGATGCCACGAAACTTTGGGCAGGCTCTAATATTTTAATGAGAACTTGTCTTTCGTTTGTGCTGTATATACAATCCTATATTGATTTAAAATAATTTAATGTAAATATCGGTGTTTTCTTAGCATATGTCAGGAGAAGATAAAGTTATCTCTATTTCAGCGAAAGAAACATAATCAGGAAGAATCTGCATGACAGACAGATTTATTTGCCACCAGCCATCTGCTGCTGCAAGAAGAGATTTCTAATAAAAATAAGTAGAAAAATCTGAAAGATAAGAACTGAAAAATCATCCTCTAGCTCTGACTTCCATTAGCCATTCATCTGAAGTTGTTTGATTCATATGCTCCTACGCCACCCCTTCAAACAGCCATTTGTAACAGACTGAGCTTTGTTTGGCCAGATTACACCTGTCACTCCATTGCAAACACAATTAGTAGACTTCATTTATCTAGGTATCATTCCCTGACATTCTCAGTCCCGAGGAAGCTCACCTGATGCTAGCAGGACTCATGTATATTTGTGCAGGCCTCAACTGATTTGCCTGTACAAATTTTACATGTCATCTGCAGCATAGCTGGCTTTTTACACAGAATGAAATCTTAGTGATGCTTCAAGGGCCTGCTGAAAAAGTTTCCATGTAAGTATGGTTCACTGTGGGGTGTTTGTGTCCCTCTTGGAAAAAATCACAAGAAATCTAAGGAACCACTGGTAGACTGCTGCTTTGAACAAAGTCACAACAGGTATCTAAATACACATGAGGGAATTCTTTTTTTCTTCCTTTTTGTCCTTCTTTTATCACTCACCTTTGTTTTATCTCTCCAGACTCATTTCCCAGGGGGATTTCCCATTCTAGCAATGTCTCTGGTGAAAGCTGTGTGCCATGTATGACACCAGGAAAGAGTTTCCTTTGATACACACCTCATGGCTTTGATGAAGACCTCTAATGAAATATGCATATAGCTATTATTCACACTTAATAAAGAAACACCTTGACATTCAGCTCTCCAAAAACTTATATGAACAGACACAAATACTTTATATCCCAATGCATCTAAGACCAAAATCTGGTTCAAATCATACAAAAAAGTAAGACCTTAAGACTTTGTGTATGCTGAGCAAAATAATGGCCTACTGTGATTTGCAATGGCTTCTGAGAATACCTCTCTACAGTCTTATGCCCATGGATACCTTGCCAGCCCTTCCAAGATTACTTAAGCGAACACAGATAAAATGCTGTAAGTTACCAGTTCACCTTCTGATCTTTAGCTGACATGGAGATCTCCTCAAGCCCTTTGAAAATGAAACTTTCTTGCTGTTCTTACTTACAGGTTTTTGGCATCTACAGATGTTTACCCTGTTGCCTACTATATAGGGCTTGTCTCCCACAGGTTAAAATTAAAATATTCCTCTACCTGTGTGTTTCTCTCCATCAGAATATGATACAGAACAAGTCGCATC
This sequence comes from Merops nubicus, assembly GCF_000691845.1. Taxonomy (NCBI): domain Eukaryota; kingdom Metazoa; phylum Chordata; class Aves; order Coraciiformes; family Meropidae; genus Merops; species Merops nubicus. The sequence goes on along the minus strand of NW_008613990.1, from coordinate 12,310 downwards.
ATGTGCTTAAAAGAACATGTGTAAAGAGACATGGCCACACATAGGCATAGATTTGACCATTTAATGCTACTGTATTCTAGTGCTTTGGATTGTAGACACCTAAAAATCTATCCCTTATTAATTACGTAGCACTTACAGAGGATCTGTTTTATCTCTAATTGTAGAATGTTTGGTTACCAGGAGGAAAATATTAAGCAACAGAGTTGCAGCTGATTAAATGCCAGATGAAAAGTTTGATCTGCGCGATTAGTCTTCCAGGACTCCTGACACATTCCAGAGTTCCCATCAATGCTGTTGTGTCCAGGCAGTTCTGGGAGGAAGGCAGGCAGAGGTAGATCACTAGGTCATCACACCATAGAGGAACCCAGAAGGGTTTTGATTATCACAAATCTCTTTCTATCAGCACCCCATCATTGTCTGGATAAACACAGTGTTCTAAGTGTTTGAAGGAGCCACAGATAAGAGGGGTAACAAGGAATAGGAACTATACTAAGGACAGCAACTTAAAGTGAGCATATGTACTTTGACAACTAGAGCAAATAAAGCTGTCAGGTGTCAGGCAGGTCTTTCTTGGAGTAAAACATAAAAATATGCTTACATGTCACACAGTTTTATTCAAAGTTCCATTGTTATTTTTCTTCTTTTACTGCTCAGGAGAAATCTCTACATTAGAGCATCTTGTGCTTGTCAGTGGCTGAGGTGGGAAACAGATAAAAGCCATGCTGTGTTAGCTTTCAGATGGATCATTTGGTCCTCTGGATCCAGTAACATGAGCTAGATCACTCTGCAGAGAAGATGAATGCCACAACACTAACAGTCATCACTATCAGGTGCAATATAGAGGCTTGTTATCATGGGATTCCTCTGTGAACTGTGGCTGCTGGCTGTTTATCTGCATCTTCTGGGATATAGAGACCATGGCCTGCATTTCTTCCGGTGCTTCCTCAACAGAAAGTCCTAGCATAGCGTGACTGGGGATAACATATTTGCCTTCAGGTATTACAGAGAATGTGCCTTGTCCTTGCTTTGAGATTCAGAGAAGATCCTTGATCGTAAAGCTTTGTTCACATTTAAATGAATTTGTCATTATGCTAGTTTACACATCTGGAAAGGAGTTAAATTCAGACATATTTCAGGCTACTGTCTTCTTCCAAGTGGAAAAGGAGCAAACCTACTAATTCGTGAATTTGTTTCCAGGGCTTGAAGTGACATTGGAATTTTGGGGAAGGGGACAGAAAATGAAGAATGAGTTGTCATGCAAATGCCAGATTGATGCTGAGATGAATCACCTAAAATAATAATATTTTAACTGAGCCTTTTTAGGTTGTCCAAGTGTGTAATCCCCTATAACTAATTAAAGGATTTTGGAACTAGGCTAGTTTTAAAGCTATCCTTTGCCAAAACGATACATTCATTACTGCTTTTCTTGATTTAGCTGACTGAGCAGCAGCAAAAGCAGATAAGTGTTAGCACCAGAGTCAGCTCAGGAGAAGAAATAAAGGTTTAAGCAGTAGAGTATGCAACAGCCTGATGCAAGAAATACATAGAAGCAACAAGTGAAGAAAACCAGAAGCCTCAGCTTACAAGCCTCAGCTTACAAGCAGTATAGTTGACAATATACTATTGTCAACTAACCCTTCTTTATACCAGCATTTGTAGCTTTCTGGAACACTCACAAAAACAAACAAACAAACAAACAAAGACAAAAAAAGACAATGAGGTAATCATATGAAGCTTTGGACTCCATGAGAATCAAGCTCATTTCTGTAAAAAAAAAAATATCCAGATTATCTTTTAAGCATCCATTCAGACTATCCATGAGGATCTCACCATCCCTTTTTACATGTTGTACATGTTGCTTCAATTAAAAAAAAAAAAAAAAAAAAATTAGAAATGATGTGTCCTCACAAGCAATGCTAACATAGTTGAGCATTTGTAGAAATGTATATTACCAGTACTTCATCCACAATTATATGGAGCAATCCTTAGTGTATTTTGTAACTGGATGTTACTGAACACTGCTGACACAATCAGTAAGCTTGTTTTTTACTGTAGTTTCAATTGAAAGTGTTGTTTTTCTAAACCAGAAACCCAACAGCTATACCAAGTGACACAAAAGGAATACACCTAAAATGTCACTAGTGGAATGATTTAAGTTATTGTTTATTAGGAGCATTAGGTTAAAGTTAATTATGCATTTTTCTAATATTAACTACTGGAAAGCATTAATTTCCTTCAGCAATATTTACAGACACTAATCCATATTTTTAAGCTTATATTTTCACTTAAATTAGTCTGAAAGTGTGAAAACCTATTCAAGAATACTGTACAAAACATGGATGCTGCATGCTATGAATGAATTGACTTCTAGTGTTATTTCCAGCGTAAATATTCACATAGGGTGTAAGTAGTCACAGTCAGTGTCATAAGATCACAGGGTAATTCAGCTGTGAAAGGACCTCAGGAGGTGTCTGATTTAGGACTCCTGCTTGAACCAAGGTCAGCCGTGAGGACAGAACAGGTTGCTCAGGGCTTTACCTAGCTATGTCTGAAATCCTCCAAGGAGAATGCTCAACTTCTTTCTGGGCAACCTGCTCTACTGCTGGGCTATCCTTATGGTGACAAAAGTTCTCCTCATATCCACTCCATGCCTCCCATTTCAGCTTCTAGTTTTCTCTCGTCCTCCTGTGGCACAGCACTGTGAAAATCTGTGCTCAATCTCCCCAGTAACCTCCCTGCAGATCATGTGTGGAGCTGTGCCTTCTCATAGCTGAGCAAATCCAGCTCTCTCAGCGTCTCCTCACAGCACAAGTCCTCCAGCCCTGGCCATCTTAGTGACTTCTCCTGAAGTCACTCTAGTTTATCAATCTTTGTCTTTTTTTTTTTTTTTCTTTTTGTGGGAGAACAGTACTGGGTGTCATGTTGTACATGAGGTCTAATGAGTGCTAAATAAAAGGAAACTGTTTAACATGTTTGTCAGAGATGTGGACAGTGGGACTGAGTGCACCCTTGGCAAGTTTGCAAATAACACCAAGCTGTGAGGTGTGGTTGACATGCCTGGGGGATGGGATGCCATGCAGGGGGACCTGGACAAGCTTGAAAGCTGGACTGTGTGAACTTCATGAAGTTCAACAAGGCCAAGTGCAAGGTCATGCACCTGAGTCGGGGCAATCTCTAGTAACAATACAGGCTGGGAGATGTTGGAATTAAGAGCAGCCCTGCAGAGAAGGACCTGGGGGTGTTGGTGGATGAAAAATGGAATATGAGCTGGCAATGTATGCTTAAAGCCCGGAAACCAAAATGCATTCTGGGCTGCACCAAAAGAATTGTGACCAGCTGGTCAGGGGAAGTGATTCTTCCTCTGTTTTACTCTGTTGAGACTCCACCTGGAGTACTGTGTTCAGCTTGGGACCCACCGCATAAGAAAGACATGGACGTGCCTGAGTGTGTCTATAGGAGTCCCATGAAGATGATCCTCTCCTGTGAAGACACGCTAAAGAGTTGGGGCTGTTTAGCCTGGAGAAGGCTCCAAGGGGACCTTATAGCAGCATTCCAATTCTTAAAGGGTGCCTACAGGAAGGTTGGGAAAGGGCTTTTTTTTAGGGAGTGTAGTGATAGGATGAGGTGTAATGGTTTTAAACTAAAAGACAGTAGATTTAGATTAGGTATTAGGAAGAAAATATGTACTTGTGAGACACTGGAACAGATTGCCCAGAGAAGTTGTGTATGCCCCTTCCCTGGAAGCATTTAAGGTCAGACTGGATGGGGCTTTGAGCAACCTAGTCTGGTGAAAGGAGTCCCTGCCTATGGCAGGGGGGCTGGAACCAGATGATCTTTAACGTCCCTTCCACCCCAAACAATTCTACGGTTCCAGGAAACCTCTCCCTGGTTCACTGACCATGCTTCTGTTAACACAGCCCCAGGGGCTATTGGCTGTCCCTGCTGCCAGGGTCACTTCTGGCCCAGGCCCACCTTGCCCTTGCTGCCCAGCAGGACCTCCCAGGCCTCTTCAGCAGAGCTGCCCCTCAGGCAGCCAGGCCCCAGCCTGGATTGCTGACAGGGGATATTTGCCTTTGTCTGTGCTTGTTGAATTTCATCATTTGTCCTTAAGATGTAAGAGTCGTCCTCTATGGTACCGTTCCAAGCTGTACACACAATTGTGAATCAGACAAACTCACCCAAACCAGGAGAGCAGGAACTATTCCCATTTCTGCTTTTGGCCTTTTGTCTCCCTTGGGCAAATTATGTCACCTCTCTCCGGTTTGATTTTATCATCTGCAAAGGCATTTATTGGTATATTTATTTCCCTTTGCAGAGCGCTCCTGGCCAGGTTTCTCAGCAATATTTGATTACTTCCTCTTGAAACTAAGACAATGAGGACAGTTAAGGATTAAAACCAGGTTTTTCACCTGCAGAGTCATTTATGAACAGTTGTTCAACAAATAGATAAACTCAGGATACAGATATAAATAAAATAAAAAGATAAATTTGTCAGAGAGTAAATCAAATGAAAGAAAACTTTTACTTTAAATCTGTTTTACAGATATCTAAATCTGAACAATAACACAAGCTTAGGTTTCATCAGAAGCATCCCAGCAGCTCTCTAAGTGTAGTGCTTACAGACTGACTCTAGAGTGGCTAAAATAGGATTCTGTGTAATTTATAGTTGATTTTGTCTTTGCCATTCGTTTATGTTTAATGTTTTAGATAATTTCTCCATCTTCTGCTGTAGATGGTCAGTCATCTGTTGTTATTATTCCCTTGACAGAGTGCTTAGTAGCCACTTCATGATGTTGTGAAGTCTGTCTTGGGCATTAATAATTGGAAGAGTAATATCCTAAAGACATTGTTTCCTTATAAGCTGAACATTGGTTATCCGTGGGTTAATCCTAAGAAAAGTTTGCACATCATTTTTTCAGCTAATGTGGGATATCTAAACTCTGCAAGAAAACCAGGTCAGACTTTCAAACTGTGTTTCCACCTCTGACTCATGCTGTAAGCCCCATGCAGCAGGGTGTGACTCTACTTATTGTGAACATGTTCATGCAGATCCTCACTGAATACCTTTAAAACACGACATTTATTTCTACCAGAGGAATGGACTTGTTCAGTAAGTAAAAATGATCCCCTGCTATCACAGTTTTCATGTTCAGCTTTTTGTTTTAAAAGGTCCAGCACTTGCAGACAATACTTTGGAGATGTCCATTGAAGACCAGGTGTTCATTTTCTGAGAAATACACCAGAAAGTATTGATTACTTTCACATTTTCATCTGTCAGGCTGTTAGTAGTAAGAAGCTGCTACCCTCGCAAAATTGTGTGAAAGGTTATCAGAAGTGACATTGTTCTCCTTTCACTTGATCTCTTGGCAGTTTGTTATTACTCCTACAAAATAGACCATGTCACGAGGAGCTCTGTGATAACTTTTTGTCTGTCGACTTAGAAGATACAATGTGCATTCTTTATGTGAGGTACCCTTTCAATGTTACTGAGATCATACCAAGATCACCTTCCCTTCTGAAAGCTGTATCAGCACTAGCATCTAAGAAAGAGGAGTCAAACGAAGTAGTGAGGCCCAGATACCCACCCAGATTTTCCCTGTGAACAACAAAAGACATCTAGACTCAAGCAATTCCAACTCTCTCTTATCCACAAAAACCATAACATCTTTCATACAAATAAATATGCATATAAAGAAAGATTTGGAATCCTTCCACAAAACTCCCCTGGAGGAGTTGTACACAGCAGCTGGTTTATGTCATTAGCATGATAATTATGATTTGAAAAGAAAAAGAGCATTCAAACTCAGTGAAAACATACAGCAGACATAAGCCCTGGAAAAGAAGAACACTCAAAAGAAACATTGCTTGGCTGTATTTTTCTCTCCCACACCGAGATGTGCTGTACTGACATTTTATATATTCTGTAGGTGTGGTCAGCAATAAATCATGACTCCTCTGGGGAGCTGACTCCTCTACACCTTCAGCTGTACTCCACCTCAAGGGCAGCTGTCTCACAGCGTACTCACGCGTAACACAATACTTAGGTAAAGAATCTTCAAATTCATGTTACAACATGGAAAAAATATTTGAGTATCATCAGTACTTTTCCAACTGAATTTTCTCATACCTGATGGCCATCCTTATGGCTCTTGAAAAGAAATGTCTTGGCTGTGAACACAGCTAGAGCCTATAGGGTTTTGGCATTTCTCAGGCAAATGATATTTACCTTTTTGACATAGTGCCAGGCATTAAAAAACTGCTTCCTGCTATATTACAATTAAAGAAGACAAGTTTAAATGGGGGAAAAAACAAAGTAATCAAAGCCAAGAAGACAACCCCTCCTTATCCATTATCACAGTTTGCAAGCTCGGAAGAAGGTATAGGACAGCAAGTTGCCAAAATAAAAGCTGACAAGTTATGCATTTGGTGTTTCCATTGAAAGGAAGAAGTATTTGGGTATCTAATCTTGGTGGTATCTGTACAATACTATAGCTGTTAGGTCTGACCTAGCAAAACATCTAGTCATTATTGAAGCATAATTGTATGACTAATGCAGCTGAAGTTGTTTTTTTTTTTTTGTAATGTGCCCTGCTTTGTTAAAGATTAGTGTGCTCTTCTGATTGCCTTTTGTTCTTCGGCTAAACTAACATCCTTCTGCATCATGCAGCCTTGAGCTTAGTTTTAAGAATACAGTTTTGGAAGTTGGCTGTATTGCATTGATACAGATGGAGTGTCTCAGGAAGTCATCCAGTAATGAAAATGTAATAGGCCACAATGGCTATTCACCCAGGAACTGGGAAGAATAAAACTACATTAAATAACTGCGCTGAAGATGCAACTCTGCTGTGGTGATTTTGACTATTAACCAACATTTTTAAGAAGTTGGTTAACCCTTTTCCATCTGCTAATAACATTTTTGACACTTAAAACCACAAACCAAATGGAGCAGTGCTGTTATGCAAGATTTTTTTTTTTTTATACTATGTATATTGTAGTGTTTTAAGTTTCTTACAATTCTTTTTCAACAACAAATTGAAAATGAGGTAATTTTACAAAGAAAACAATATGACAGTTAGAAGACCCATGGTAAACCTCTTGTTCATACAGTTTAAATCAAACCAAACCTGTTCTGTCATCCACTGAATAAAGATTGAAAGATTTTGGTGTCATGAGGCCAATAAAATCCAACCAGTTCAGGAGTTAGTATTTCATATTTGGGATATTTTAAAGCTATGCAGTAAAATTATTTTCCAAATTACTAGAAATATGTGATATTATGATATTACTATGTTATTACTTTTATGTGCAATTACCAGTAATGGAACAAGATATTTATAATTTCTGTATTTTTTAGTTAAAATCAGCCTTTATTGCATCAACTTCAAGTATATGGCTGTTTTTATTATTCTCATTCTGACCCTTTTTGTTTCCAGAAACAAACAAAAAGGAGAACTGCTTGCTATAGAAAGTCTTGTGTTTGTTCCAGATCTAGGCTGAGGGTTTGGAAGTTGTTTCTGCAGAACTCTTCTGCATTAACTGGAGGTTCTTCTTTGTTCTTTGTTCATTTTCTTTTTGGGTTATATACCATGAAAGCCCAAAGAGCTTCAGCAGCAGGCTAGTAAATCTTTTAACCAAGCTCAAGTGTAATCCTGCAGTTCTATGACAGAAAAAAAAGAAAAGAAAAAAAAGACAGAAAATTTGAAAACCTCACCTCTCAAAGTCATGTTTTTTCCCCCTCTGCTTTTTGTTCCCAGGGAGCTAGGGGAAAAAAGTGAAATATGCCACCTCCCAGGATTTGCCTTGATGTGATGAGAAAGAAAAATTACTTAGAAGTCAACTAAGGAATATAAGATTTGAAAGTGCTAATGACTTTCCAAAATGTTACTTAAAAGAACAAAGATATTGACTTTGCAATATTTATAACATGTAATCTTTCACATCTATCTGATTGAATTTGAAAAGAAAAAAAGGGTCTTGTGATGAAGCTATGAGGAAAAGTCTATTGTAATTATTCTCCCTTAGATTTGCTTTTGCAGACGAGAGAATCTGTTTTCTCAAATTTATGCAGTACCTAGTTCAGTAGTATAATCATAATGGCGACTTTGTAGTCCTGTTATGACAGAATCAGTAAATAGTAGAATCCAAGAAAAACAGTGTTTCCCCTTGTAGGTTTGTTTTTTTTTTAAGTAATTTAAACTTTTGTGCCAGCAAAATGAGAATCAATATGTTGCATTTAATGTTGCAACTGGTAATGACATCTCATTTTGCAGAAGAATGAGATTTCGCCTTAAAACAAAACATTTTTATTCAGCCAGAGTTGTAGCACCCTGAATGTTCAAAGAAGCTTAATGAATGCTCTGTCATTATTTTCAAGTTCCATATGGGTTAGTTCTCATGTGGTGGACACAACATGTAACATAAGTCACGTTGACTCTTATTAGGACCCTTACAACTTCATGCACTATGGACCTCTTTCAGACTACTAAAAGTTAAGGCAGTCACCATTAATTCTGTCTTATATAGTCGGTGGAAGAAAAGTTACACTTCCCATGAGCTATACAGCGCATCCTAATGCATTTAAGACTGGTGAAATGGAGTATTCTGTAGGAGCTCCCACTTACCAAAAGGAGAGCCAAGGATGGCTCTTTCACTTAGATGAGTAACTCAAATGTATCACATTGTATTGCATTGTATTACAAGAAATGGTAAACAATTATTTCCCAGTCATTCTGTATAAGCTACTCATGTCAGTTTTCTCAGAAGACATCTCTGCCATAGCCAGACTTATTGTTGGCAAATCCTGTTGGATCAGACAGACAGATCTTCTGTGTAATGTTTTTTTGACAAGAAGTCATGGCATCTTTTTTCCTTTTCTCTACCATTTTGTGATACGCTCTAAGAATCTCAATCAAGGTGTATAAAGTTAATGTGTCCCTGGAAATGCATGGCAATGCATCTGTAGAACTGTTACAGGAGGAGCTCAGCTGTCTGGCTCAGCTGTCTGGCTCAGTTGTCTGCAGACCCAGCACACTTTGACACAGAGGGCATGGGAGAAGAACATTGCTCAGCTTCAAACTACATTGGCAGTGAATATTCTGAATCATTGCTTCCTACTAAGTCTCCAGGAGCATTTCTTTTGACTCCAGATGCTCTTACTGGGCTCTAATTTGAAACTTTTGTATTACCAGGAGAAAGATTTAATAAATTGTCAAAAGGAGAATTACGTACTTCAAAAAAGAACTGTTTTCTTTTGTTCTGTTGGGACTTTTTTATTGTTGTTTTGGTTTGGGTGTGGATTTCTTTTCTGGAGAAATTCAAACAAACAACAAAATATAGCATACATTTCTTGTGTTTCTGTTTAATCATTTACCACTTGGAGCACAAAGCTAAACTGTAGCACAGCAAAATAAACTGGTCTTACATTATAATATTTCCTGTATCAAAAAGACTATGCCATTGCTCCTTCAACCTTTAATAAGGGTGAAAAAATAAATCTTTTTGTTTCCTTTCCACTAGAAACATCAGTCTCTCTTTGATAAAGAGTTACAGGCAGATCACCATACTATTCACCTGAGATATCATATTGCAGCTCTCATCCTTCAAAGAGCTATGCGTATGGGAGGATGAAGATGAAATAATACCGATTCTTATCCTGCAATGCTGGTATCCTAAATATAAAGAGGAAATTATATTTTAAAAAGACAATAAATTTTATTGAAGTTTTTGGTTATTTTTTGTAATTCACTCTGAAGTAGTAAACAGCAAGATTAAAAAAAAAAAAAATCCTGTTTTGCAAATAATCCTTCCAGATAGCCTTGGTTATTAGACATAAGGAGAGACTGACTGTAACTCCCCTTAGAAATAGAATTTCCTTGTAATATTGAAATTGAAGAGGAAAAAAAAAACCCAAATTTTAAAAGTGTACCTGTTTACATGTCTAAAATACCTTCTTCAAAATTCAGTGTTTATACACTGTGAAAGAGTCACACTGGAAACTGACAAGAGAAAGATGATGTTGGAGGTAGGTAATCACTTCATTCAGGGAGAAAACCATATTTCAAAAAGAAACAATAGGGACTTTGTACTCCAGATCCTGGTGGAGTTGGATCAGTAAGTAGAAAAGAGATATCCATGGCATAGTGCTTCTGGAAGAAGTCAACTAAAAATTAATGGAGGAAGATGAATGTCTGTGTTGTTCTTTACCTAAAGTCATCTTCACTGGAAAAGGAAAGTGGTCTCTCAGAGATCTTCCTTTGTTACAGGTTGTAATAAGCCTGTAGGATTGTCTGGGCAAGAGTATTGCTTTCCTGTCTGACCACAGTGTGTCTGGTCTGCATGTGGCTCAGGCACAGGTCTACCGAGAGCAAAAGAACTTCAACTTTCTTTCGTTTCAGCCAACATTGACCAGAGGGTCATTCTATAGTCACATAGCCCAGCTGTGGGCACATGACTGCAAAGCCCTCCTGGCCACATCCTTTCTCAGACAGACCCGGCAGGTCTGCCTGGGCAGGTACCTTTCTCACTGTGTATTCTGACTAACACTTCTGAAGACACATTTTAGAGTGTTACTGTGGACTAAAAGGCTTCTTCCCAAAGCATAGGAAGCTGTGTTAATTCTTTTCATCAGAAGTCCTACCTCACCAGGTTCATATCAGTTGAATTTTTGCTAGAGTTCTCGAATGAAGCAAATCATGCTGTTAACTACCACAGAAAGGTATTATCATTTACTCTGATGAAATCTGAAAGTTCTGCACAGCTTCTTATTGCTGTTCAGTTACCCATCTGCTGCCATGGATAGAAAAAAAATAGACTGTACCATGATATGCTGTAAAAGTGCCTACTTATGCAACACTGGATTCGATGCAGTACTGTAAAATGCTTGTTTGCCTGTATACCCTTCCAGCTCAGTTTCTTCCTGCTCCCTTCATTAGTTTCCTCCTGCAGCTATCATGCTTGATGGTGACACTGAAGTTCAAAAAAGCTTCAACTCTGACGAGGTGAAGGCAGAGTATTTTCAGTTAAGGGTTTCCCCCTGTGGAGCATGCAGATGTCAGAGATAAGCTTTTCCTCAAATCTAAAGGAGCATTTAAAACCAGGCCACTTTCTGCAGGTGCCTTACTAATGGCAGAGCTGCATCTGGGAGCATGCAGTGGGATATACTCTGCTGTGGATTATTTCCTCTTGAGGAGGAGATGAAAGCAAGCAAATCCCTCTCTAATGATTTGCTGTTTGTACTTCATGCAGTGTTGCCTAGATACTGTAATTATTGATGTCTATAAACCACAGATAATCTTACACACAAAAGAACGTTATTAAGGTTGCAGAGTCAAGTACTCAAAAGATAGGAAATTCCAGAATTAAGATTGCCCAGGAAACCTTAATTCAGCCCTCGTTTGCCAAGTATACTATGACACTGTAGTTACACAGAACTCCTGCTTCACTAAACACAAAGAATAGACAGTAGTCCAACAGTGAGTAGTTGTATAATATATATTTCTCTCACTGTTCACTGTATACCCTGTGGCCTTATTTGCCTCACATTATTCAAACACTGCTGTAAGGTAGAATTATTCATTTTCCCTGGGGTGTTGGAGTGCTTCACAAACATTAATTCATTCAATCTCACAGGACTCAAATTAGCTGATCTTTTTCAGTTAAAAAAATAGTACAGAAGTTGTTTAAGGTCAAAGGTTCCCAACAGTTTGGGGTATAGGTCTGGATGATCTAAAGCAAGAGCTTTCAGAATACTTCTAGCTACAAGTTCAGGAACCATGTCTATTGACTATAAATGCAACTTTTACTTACTTTAATTTAGTTTGTCTCTAAATACATAGAGTTTGCACATTCACATAAATATAATGTACTTAACTCTTGACGTTATAATAATGTATACCTGGTCTGTTTTGTTTGGAAAGATATTGTGAGCTCATATTTTCTGAGTCAGTGCTCATCGCGTGCATTTGTCACTGGAGACTGCAGATTGGCATCATCAGTGCCAGAGGTGCCTTCAACATGCCTTGCAATATTCAGTATTTGCACAGAGATTTCTCATTGGATACCACCTTTGGATACTGAGTTTAACTGTGGCTGTTTATTTGCTTATTGTTAGAAATAAAGGTCTAAAAGAAAAAGATATTTTTTAAATTGCTTGCCACCTTGACAAAAGCATATGTTCCTCAAGTTACCGTGAGGAGAAAATTATATGTTTATTAAATGCAGGATGTGCAAAGGAACCTGTGGAAGGGGCTTCTCTATCAGAAGACATTTTAACCCTTTAAAATTCCTTGAAAATCATAGAATCATAGAATCC
>NW_008613989.1:9116-9941 GCF_000691845.1 Merops nubicus | reverse complement strand
AGCCTGTCCAGGTCCCTCTGGATGACTGCACACTTGGATGACTTTGTTTACCATCCTAGACCTGCTGTCCTTGCTCAGACACTGAGGCTGTTCCTTGATCCTTACCCCTTCCAGTCATGGTGCAGTACTTGCCCTTGCTAATCCATGACAATTGGGAAGAAAGACTGTGCATGTGTTGCCAGAGGGGACACCTCGATTCTGAATGTTCAGACATGATTTACTGGCCTTTGTTGTTCGTCAGTCTCTAATAATCTCCAGTGACTGACAACCTGCAGGATCAGGATTTCCTATTCATATAACTGAAGGTTTGCTGCAGCATGTAGCATGTGGGGATGTACATTGCTTACACAGTAGTAAAATGCCAGTGAAGTAGACTGTCTGAAAGCCACACATGGGTAGTCAGTAAGATGGCATCATCTGCCCTCTCCATGACGCATCTAAGAGCAGATTTGTAACCCCAAGCTGATTCCGTAGTGTTAGGGGAGCCAGGCTTCATGCAGGCATTGCTGCTGCCCTAGGAGATGAAACCAAGTGTGTGGTTGGACAGCACAAATACCAGTTCCGTACCTTGACCTTTAAAGCAACCTTTGAAATTCATGCATCCTGCTAAACATCCCAGCTGCAGTGAGCAGTATCCAAACTGGAAAAGCCTTGTTCTTGCTGTAGGTTTAAGACCTAGGGATAGGACCATGATAGAAAATTATGCTCTTTGAGATGTTTCTGGCCATTTCTAGTAGGGCATGGATGATCCTGAGGTTATTTTCTGTGGTTCACACATTGCCAACCAAGCCAGCAGCAAGATGCAACACAGCTGTGCAGCAAATG
>NW_008613989.1:690-9085 GCF_000691845.1 Merops nubicus | reverse complement strand
AGGATGGAAGTGCATGGTCTTTCATTGGCCTCGTTGGTAGGTTCATTACATGTACAGTGAGCACACATATGAAGTCAGGATGCTACAGGGCAAGTGTTCTTGAGTTATGTAAATGACAAGGTAGTTGTGATGCAACACACTCCTGCTAACATGCAGTATGGCCATGAGACCTCCATAATACAAACAATTCTGAGGCTTTAACAATCCAGAGGAATACCTGTCCATGTTATTTGGCCCATAGGTGTGTGAAAAACTCTAATACCCAGATTTAGTCTGGGCAAGGTGACTCCTTTGTCTTGGAAAATTCTTATTGTTCTGAGTCTCACTATTGTCTCTACAAATATTCCAGATTCACTTAATTATACATAATATCCTGATAAAGTCATTCTTCTTTTTGTTGATCTAGAATTTGAAATTGGTTTGGCTTGATTTTGATTCAGACCACTTGCGAAGACTCTGCTTTAATTTTCAAGGTGCTTTATTATGTTTCATTCCAAAGTCATGCATAAGAACAAGTTGTTACTTCCTCAATCCTCATGCCCCCCCCCCCCTCCGCCCCCCCCAGCCTACTCCCTGTCCCAATTCTCCAGGGAAATCTACATTTAAAGTTCTGTTTGCAATGAGATGCACTAGGATGAAAAAGAAGAAATAGATTGTATAGAGGAACCTGTCATGGACTTCTTTAAAAGCTACTACTTGGGTTTGTTTTAGAGGAAAGGGGTTGGCTTGATTAGCAAAGAAAATAAAAAGCTACCAACATGAAGTTTAGTTCTTGGGGTGTTATGGCTTTTACTACAAATCTATTCATCCAATAGCATAGGACCAACAGGTCCTATTCCCAAGCTGTTTTTATTCTTCCTAGTCTTGATAGATCTAATTAAATTTTCTTTGCAGTGAGTCATCAGAATCTGTTAGTCCTTCCCTAGCATGACCTGTATAAGCTAAAAGGGAATGCTTCTAGGAAAATGCTACAGCCTGTTAAAGTTTGGAAAAAAACACTGTGTACTGTCTTTTTTTGTGATAACTGCAAGTTTGAAGGCAATGGCTTAGAGAATGGGTATTGGAAAATTATGTTGTGGGAACAATTTACACTAAAAAAAGGTGCAATCAGTAAAGTGGGAAACTAATGGCAGCTATAGTTGGTCATGAATTGAGAGCTGATGATACACCTCAGTTTGTCACATACTGAAGTACTGTAATTACACTGAAACAGATAAGTAGTACCAGCATCTAGATAGATTAAAAAATAATATTTCTTGTTTTCCTTGAAAGTATGCTAAATTCAAAACAAAAACATTTTTTAAAGATTAGAAAAGACATAAAGAAGCTTTGTAATGGTTTTAGTTAGTTAACTATGAAGGCACACTTAATCCAAGTGCTATCTCAGGTACACAATAAATGCAGCCTGTAGGAGAACATGATGTCTTCAGTCTCTGTGGAAATTTACTCAAAGGAAAAGAGAAGGTAAGCACTTATTCCATATATGAGGCAGTAAAATATTCTTTAAAACTTCATAAAGCCACACAGTCTGCTATAAAAAAAAAAATCAATGAAACACAATAACAATTTTCAATTTTTTTTAACTGTAAAGATAAACAGTGTAAATTTCTAGTGGCAAAGCAAGCAAGGGAAGAGTTCAAAACTATACCTGTTACTAAGGTTCCTTAGTAACAGGCACAGTCTGCTGAGTGAGCCAAGGCTGTCTTTGCCAGAGGAAATCCTATTTTTAGAATGATCATTGCATTCTGCAAGCTCATCTATGACTTCACTTGTTAAATCAAAACATTATATAGCCTGACAAAAGCCAAAAAGAGATGACAACTTTTATGACTACATCTACAGATTTGGATGGTGCTTTTATGAATTTAATTCTTCTTCATTTTATACTCAGGACACTTGTTTTTGTTTAAAAAATGCAGGAAACTCCAATTCAAGAATGGAAATAACTGATCTTTTGTAAAGGATGCAATTTTTGCTTGCAAAATAAAAAAAAAAGGGGGATTTTATTATTTACTTGTACTCAGTGGTATATTTGTTGCTTGGATACTTAATATCAATATTCATTTATTTATTTGTTTTGACAGAGTGTATGTTCATGCTTTTTTATTATTTATGCTGTTATTTTTGTTGTCTGCCTGGAGCCTGATATATCATAAGGGAGCCAGGCTGAGCCTTTTACAATGTTTACATGAGCTTAGTGATTGACCAGCAGCATTTCAGAAATTGTAAATAGCTTTTTAGCAAATTAAACAGCGTTAATGCACATGTAAATCCTAAATTCTACAAGCATAAGCTGTAGGAGGTGATTAATAAAACTCAGTTTCATTTCAGTGAATCACAGCCCTTCTGAAGTCACCTCTGTTGCCTGCTGGCTGTATTTTAGGTTGTACGTTTAATAGAAGTCTATCAGTATTTTTTTGTGACATCGTTACATTTTAAAAGCAAATTAATCTTGGGTATCTTGTTGAATGAAGGTCTTAGCAGGAAATCTGCTAGAAATGGCCCTTCTCTCATGTCACAGCATGTGAAGCAAATGGGTAATTCCTAGTGATTTTGAGTCCATGATACAAGCAACTTCTGTATAAGCCTTCCCTCATACCTTTTTTGTGTTAGTTAATCATTTATGCCTTATTTTCAATGTTCACACTTCATACTTTGCCAGCTAGCAGCTTATTTGCCTCTCACTTTCCATGATATGAATTTTCAGCCATTTTTGGAACTATAGTAAACTGTGGTAATAATTAGGTCCATAATCTTCTTTCAGAGTTTTTGCCATTTAAGTTAGCTACACTGGAAGCATATGAAGTGCTAAGATTTGTGTAGTAATTATCTTTTGGTGTTAGAGTCTGATCCAGCTCCCACTGAAGTTAATGTACATTCTATGATGCCAGTAGCAGTTGGTGTAGATCTTTAGGGGTGAACTTATTAAAAATAATTAAAAATTAAACACCATCTTGCTTTTGAATTAAGGAAGTGTCATATTATGGAGATAATTAGACTTGTTGAAGCATTATGGATTTGGCACTGAAATGTGAGGAACATTTTAGAATGAGGATTCTTTTTAAAAGTGGCACGAGATCACTCTTAGTCAAAGAAAAATAGTGTTATGTCAAAAGTCCAAGCTTGTGAGTTCTGCTAACTTAAATTTTGGGAATTTGTGCTGAAAGAGTCATATTTACCTTAAAGTACTTTTATACAAACTTTTATAGTCACACTTTTTGACCGAACCTTTTATTGTAATCATACAGCACTGTCATCATATTAAGTAGATATAAACAATTAATGGAACAGGTTAGCATACATATTGCTTCGTAGATTTGCTGAGAGCATGGAGCATCCCTCATGCAGTGACAAAACAACATTGTATATCATACCTTCCCCAATGCTGAATTAAATGTCTATGCAATTGCATGGCATTTGGTAAGCAAGAAGTAAAATCCCAACAATATTAAGGATGTCTTAGTTATAATGTTCCCATTTTTATGCCGTTCAGAATGTATGTGACATTTTTATTCCCGGAATGTTTCCCCTGAAGAACTAACCTCCTGTTTTAATCACCTGACACAACCTCTCCCAACCCAAAGCAAAATCAAATTAACTTCTCAGATGCAGATAATGAGAAAAATTAATAACACCTTTGTAAAATAGTACTAGCTTCAGGAGACAGTTGCAAGAGTAAATAGGTCCATTTGTTTTGAAATCCTTCCTGAACATCATGACTCATCTTCTAGATCTATTTTGGGCTCTGTCGTATGTGTGTGGCTGAGGTCACACAAGCAAGTAATCCAAGCAGCTGAAGCAGTGCAAGTTGTCAAAAGGAATAGCTTATTACATGGATATGCTGTATGGCAATGTCTTTTCACGCTCTGCCTGTTCATAAAAGGATATGAGCAGTAATCTGCCTCAGCTCCTATGACTTAAATCTTATTCAGAATGTGAGAACTTCAAATGCCTTCTCTAGATAATGATAAATTTAACCCTTTACTTCCAGGGAAATCAGGTAAAAATAGTTAAGGTGGCTTTTTATTTTATCTGGAAAGCAGGTTTAGGAGTAGTCAGAGAAACTATGTATTTAGAATAGAAATGAGTTTTTAGGTTTAGATAGTGGTTTTTGGTGTAGTAATGCCTCCAGAAGACGAAGGGTCACTAGCTGATTTCTACATGTTCATGCTCTAATTAGGAAATTTCAGTTTGTATACACTTTAAGCATGATCACGAGTTACTTTTTTAGCTTCGGTATTAATTCTGGGGGCCACAAAGTGCAGAACACTAATGCACACTCACTGGGACATCTGCACAGAGGTCTCGAGCTCGGGCTCATTGGTCAGGGCGCATGATGAGCAGCACTCTGACTGCCAGAGATGACTCAGCTGCATGAGCAAACCTCTCTGACGAGACCATTACCCACTTGGATGGAAGCAGATGTGTCAGGAGTGAAGAGGGAGAGGAGACACCCATGATATTTTCACAAAGAAAATGGTATTTTCACCAGGTTTTAAGCTTTTCATTTAGTCCTTTTGAGAGCTGAGAGTAGTGGTGCACTTCAAACACCTGTGTGAAATGATGATAGCTCTTAAAGTCAGATAGTGGGAAGAATAAGAATCCACTAATTTCAACAGATTAGTGTCAGTGTGCCCTCATCACCTCAGGGCAATTCTTATTTTTAGGTTTGACAGCTTTAGAATTCCAGGAACAGTATTATGTTACAAATGAATGTGAAGGAAAAAACTGAACTACACTATTCAATAAATATTTGAGAGCAGTTTATGTGAATCAGACACTGACTTTTAAAGAAAATTTTATTGGCAGTTTGGTTTGGTTTTTTTTTGTTGATATTGCTCCTGATTGTCCCTTTAATTTTGACATTTTTATTTTACTTTTTCCCCAAAGCTCCTAAGTCCTTCACAGTACAAAGAACTACTAAGCTCTCTAACCAAATTAGGATAGCATGGGTGTTTCTTGAAACCCTGAGATTTCAAGATCCATACAGGGGGCTTTGACTGAAAACTCATCTCTTTGTTCAATTCTTTTCACCAGTGTCTTGGGAATAAAGTACAACGGGATTCAAGTCACTTTATGGCAAGGATCAGCAGGTCAAGTACTTCTGCTCTCTGACATCTTGGGATCTCTCACTGTTGCTTCCAGGTCTTGCCATAACAAACATCCTGATTATATCAAAGCAAAGTCTGGAAAGAAAGAAAAAAAAAAGTATCCATATAGTGAGTAATTTATCCATTTTGTTGGAGTAGTACCAGGACTATATGCTAGAGGAACAAGGAAAATTTTCTAACATTTAGCCAGCTAGGTAGCTCCTTTCACCCATAAACTCATCAGCTAGATTCTAGCAGATACCCAGGTAGCACACATAGACTCTAGGAGGAAGGGGTATCTTGCCTTGCTGTTCCTATGATTCTCTCCAAAGTGTCTTCACAGCAAAATGACTGACTGGTATTGGTACATCCTACTTTGAAATAAATAACTTTTTTAAAGAAACTGAAAAATAATGAGAATATACTTTTTCCAAGGTACAAAAATATAAAAATTACTGTACCTAAATTTCACATTTACCAGGTCTGAGATGTATAGACCAACCTAAAGAATCATCTTTGCTGTCTCTGACACACATATAAAAAAGCTCTAATTACGTAAACCTGTAGGAGCTTTCGCTTTGACATGTCTTGATTTTTTTAATCCCAGCCATAGTGCTGGCCTACCTTCATACCAAAGCTCTGTCATTTTAATTAATGCAAGTCACAGGCAAATTGCAACAGAAGACATAATGCAATGAAAACATAAGCTCTACTACAGAAATTTGGGAGCTACAGTACAAAGGAATCTGCTGAATGCTATAACACTAAACATTTAAGGTTTTGCAGAAGTATTGACTGTCAGTTAATAAGTTCATTTTCCTCTCAAGGGAAACAAGATTTTCCTTCTGTAAAGACTATTTTTGTTGTGCACTTCTATAAATTGCATGCAAGGGACTTGGTTGGGATTTATAAATGGCTGTAGCCTTTATTGTGTTTTATGCACTTGTAAAACTAGAATGGCTGCTGTAACTGAAGTAATATAGTAGTCGCATTTGATGCAGTTTGGTTTCAAGAAACCTAATGTCTGATAAGAACTTTTTGCATGATTGAGCATTAATATTCTTTCTAACTCATTTCAGGTTTAGTACTTCTGTTCTAACACAAAGTTCACTGACATTCTGCCAGTCATGCCTAAAGTTATTCAATATCTGATTGTTACTGTCTATCTTCTGTTGACTTTTGAGGAATTTCCAGTCTCAGAGTTAACATTTGGGGAGCCCTTCAAGAATGTAAAACTTTTGCAAAAATTAAAAGAATTGCTTCTTCAGCACTAGACAAAACTTCTAGGTATCACTGAGACACCCCATCCCTTCCACCATCACCCCACATGAGGAGCTGGAGTGATAAGCTCCAAAGGCTGTAGCTTTGTTCTGTGCCCAAGACTGATGGTGAGTGAAGTTTCTAAGTTTACCACAGGCCTTCAAAGACTCCTCTACACTTTTATCCTTTTTGTGTGGGACTTTTATCCCAATACACTTAAAGGTATTTCTGGAAATAGATTTGTGCTAAAAATAGGGACCATTGAACCCAAATGTGCCTGAACTCTATAGGTTTGATTTGCAGGGAACATGCCTTTTTGTGCTGCCAACTTTGTGATTTTAAGCTGGTCTCCTGACATTTGCTGTTTAAGTTAATGACTTGTCTCTTGAAGACTGGTGATTGTAAGGCTCTCTTCTTTCATTTAAGTGAAATCTCTAGACTTGTAACCAATGACAAAGTTTGAAAACTGTTTTCACTTTACATTTTCAGAAATAGACAGAGACCTTCCAATTAAAAAATAATTCAGGTTTTTCCTGTTCTGTTTGTTTGTTTGTTTGTTTGTTTGTTTGTTTTTGGTTTTGTTTGTTTGTTTTTGTTTTTGTTTTTGTGTTTTTTTTAATAGGGTTTGGTTTTTGTCTTATGGAGTTTAGAGGGGTTTTTTTGAGGTTATGGATTTCTTATTATTTTGGATTGTGGCACATTTTCTAAACTCAAATATTTCGCACTTGGCAAAACAACACATTGTCTCTATTGTTTTTGTCACTGCTGTCGAGAAGTTAACTCTTAGAAATTACTTTGAAGATCTTTCAGATTACTACTTGTTAAATCAGGCTGTAAATGATCAGAGTTAACATAACATGGATTAGTCAGCTGATCCAGGAAACCCTATATGAAAATCAGTGACATAAGATTTTTCAGAAGTGGAATTAAACGGAAATGCATTTGGTTTGTCAGATGAACTCTTTGCTTTTGACCAAAGATTTCCTATCTATAGTAATGCAAGTAGTTTTAAGAATTAAGAAAATAGGGTACAGGTGTCTGACAGGAAAAAAAAAAAAAGAAACCAAAACACAACAAAACAAAAATCACAGAAAGGTGTTAGAAGGCAAGGAAAACTGAGAAAATCTGAGTAGTTTTCTTTGAGCAGTATCAGTTTCGGAGGAGTGGTTAGCACCGAGAAGTCAGAACTCGGTGCTGACATCCTACCCCAACACAAAGTGAGGCTGCCATGTTGTAATAATAAAATAGTTTTCTGCTCCAAGGAAAACTGATCTTTCTGAATGGAGATGTTTCAGCACATCACAGAAATAAAGCAATAGGAGATGCAGGATGCTGCACTGTATATGTATATCCTTTAGCTCTAATAACATTTGATATTCCTTGTAATAATTTCGTCCACCATCCCTCTTCCTAATCACTATGCTTTGGATGTCACAAGTAGCTGGGAGCTGCCTCCTAAGTGGGGAAAAGGGTGGAAAGGGCCCCAGCTTGGTTTAAAGAGGTCAAAGAGGAAAGAGTCTAAGTTTGGAAGGGAACTCTTGTGTCACAGTTATAAACCAGCATGAAGTTAGTGCTGGTGAATGCCTGTGTGTTTGACTCTGCAGGCTAACCCTTAGGGCATCTTACTGGTACAGACGAGACCTTCTTTAAGGTACATATATATGACACCATCACTGAATTTCAAAAAATAACAATTTATGTTTTTAAAACACCAAAACAGACCCAAGCAGGTTTTTTCCCTCTCATGCGAGTTCCTTACTCCCTAAGTTGTAAAGCTCGGATATTTCTTCTATGTCCTTCTAACCTCCTAACCACTGCAATTTTAGAATATAGCTGGGATTTTCTTTTGTCAGAACCTTACATTTTAGTTGATAATATTCCTTCTATTTAAAACTAAGGATGAGGCTTTAGCTCCTCCACTGTCTTGTCCTAGCTCCAGTCAGCATGTCGTGGCAAAGTTTACCTGGTATTGGCAACAAGTCCGCACTGATGAAAGGCAGCAAGGGGACTATTCTATTTCAACCACAGTTATTCTAAGCTTCCCT
>NW_008613989.1:0-659 GCF_000691845.1 Merops nubicus | reverse complement strand
TTCCTGCTGGCACCAGGAACAGCAGGGTTTCTCAGCCTCACCAGTAGCTGGCTGCCACTCCACAATACCAAAATGGTGTTGAAATGGTGTATTCATCAAGGACAAACAGCCTCATTTGAGTATTCAATTGCTGCTAGACAGTAGCTGAATATTAACCAAGCCATGGCAATGCACAAAAGACATGAGTCTTAATGCTCCATGGCTTGCTCTTTCATCTTGCTAGTCTTTTAACAATCATTACGGAAGTATATGCTACAATATAATGTAATCTAAACATTTCTTCCTCAAAATTTCAATCTTCACCTACTGCCCAATCACCATTCTTTTGATTTTGTAGCATAACTGTTAACAGCATTTGTCGTGTACTAGCAAATGAGTTACAGGTTTTCCGTATGCCTCCTGTCTTGGAGTGCAGAAGATCTGGCATTTGGATAGGATATCTCAGTAGGCTTTGTAGGTCAGACTTATGTACTTATTCCATTAATCATCAAAACATATTGGAAAAACATCTTTTTTCACCTTTCAATTTCAATCTTGTAATTTTTTTTTCCTTTTATTTCCTGCATGATTTACCTGTTCTCCCATTCACCAACTTCTTTTTCCAACTCTTTTTCCTGTGCACTTCAAGCATTGGTTACTGTCACGGTCCGCTCAACTCG
>NW_008613988.1:0-864 GCF_000691845.1 Merops nubicus | reverse complement strand
AAGTACTGACCAAAGTCAATCATCTTGCAACCTTATAAATAATGATCCTAAGTGAGGCCTCTTGGAGTTCTCCAGAATTGTAACTGTGTCTCAGCACCTCCCCCTGAGCTGGAATGTGTCTCAGGACAGACTTAAAATGTCCACTGATAAAGTGGATGAAGGGAAAAATTGTCCACCTGCAAAGGCCAATGAAGAGCAAGACTTGTAAAAATCGATGAAGGGAGACATGAGTTCACTGTAACTGGATTTTGTACAATCATAAAGATCATTCGGTACCAAAAAATTACTATAATTTGCAGAAAGGGAAACATCTTAATCACAGGTTAACCTCTATATATGTATATATATCTCTCCGTGTGTGATTTGCTTAGAGAACTTTGTTGAATCCTTATCGAAATCACTGCATTGATTATAACCAATCACTGATTATTGGCTGATTAAACATTGCTATAAAATCATACAGCCTGACTTTATAATTCAATGTAACAGTGTTAAACAATTTTAAACTGCTACTACCTTAATGTTATATAGGACCCACAGTGCCGTGTTAAATCGCTACCACTGAAATCCTTGTACCCAAATTCTCTTAGTCATAAACATTTGGCTAAGTCTGGGACTAGGACTGGGTCTAGCTGCACCTACACTCTTCTCTGAGTATTAGTTTAGAGAAGGGTGTCCACTCTGAATCTCATGACTCAACAAGAGGGTCTCCCCTACCCCTTTCATTCTGAATATCTCTGTAAACCCATTGTAGCCCAAACCCAAGTTGATTTTCCTTTCTACATTTCTCCCATGTAGTAAGTGAGTGAACCTTGTAATCAAATTTTGTTAGTCATGCTTTTACAAATTCATATTAAAATCACT
>NW_008613987.1:0-50008 GCF_000691845.1 Merops nubicus | reverse complement strand
TAATTATTATATAATTAATAATAATATAGCTTATAAAATGCTAAGATACAGAGTTGCAGCTCCATATGTATGGTAAGTAGAACATTTGGCTGCACTGTGGTCATCTCAGTGGTATTAACCTGCAGCCTCATCATTTGTTATTTATAAAATCATTCTCTTTGTGAAGTACCAGGTCACAATCATCATAAACCTTAGATATTTCATGACAGTCCTGAAATTTTGATCAGCCTTTAAGAATGAAAAAGGTGGAGAAATTAAGTCACCCAGATAGGCAGGAAAATTAAATTCTGGGGGAACACATAACGGGACAAGCAGATCACAGCAAAAGAGAATTTTGGCTCTAACACACTAAAGTGTAAATAAAAGCCATGCTTGTCAAAAGACCACACGCAATAGCCTGGCCACGTATGCAATTACCATAACCTTCTGTGGACCTGCAAACAGCAAAGGAATTCCAGAAGTGAATGTGCACTACTGATCTCAGCTAGTAAAATTCAGCCCTGCTCCCACTTCTACAAGCTGTAGCAGCCCAATGTCTAGTTAGACAGCAAGAATTCAGGGCAAGGATCATCCTCTATTATGTGCTTCATACCGTGCCAAGCACAAGGGGGTGGAGTGCTCTAGCTGCCACACAATGAAATAACAGCAATTCATCTTTCTGATGCCTCATTATTAGTTTGATTACCTGACTTGATTCACTTGAGGTCTGCAATGGCTTCTGTGGGCTGTCAGAAACCTTATTTCCTCAAGCTGTTTATGTTGGTGGAGAACACCCCAACACACCTGCCTCCTGGGGGGATGGGTTTGAGGCAGAACACAACACAGCCTCTCCTCTTCATGCAGGTGAATGCAAGTTTGCCTGAGCTGCTCTCAAGGTGATGAGGAAGGGTGGGAATCCAAGCTCTGCACACCTGCATCCAAAAGCAGCTTACCTGTAGCTCAGGTGAGAGTAATGTTTTGGGAGAAATATATGCACCAAATTGTGCTACTCTTTCCTGCAAGGGACTGCAAGTTCCTTTTGTTCCCTGAGTGCAGGGGGGACATGTGCAGAAAGCAGGTCCTGGTGCCCTCACTCCACTCTAAACCAGGTCCTTGGCTGGTTTGCTGGTGCAGCAATTTTGGGGAAGCAGATATTTGTTCATTTTAATAAAGGCTTGTCTTTATTAATCCATCTTGTCCACATTCTCATCAAGATCCAGACTCTCACTCCATCTGGGACTCCAAATGTCTGGGACATTTGGTAAACAAAAGCAATGCTTTGTTACTCCAGCCATACTCATCTACCATTTGTTTTTACAATAACCCTTGCCATCTCTTTCTTTATAAGCCCTTGTCACAGCCTGATCAACCCACTACATATTTCTACCTGTCTTCTCTTTATTTGGGTTTAGGAATTGTGCTTTTTTCTAAACTGGACTAGATTTCAGCAATTTTCAGCTTATTCAGGACTGTGGCCTTTTCAGGTTTTATTTTTTTAAACTAGAGTTTAGTCATGTGATTATCCAGCATGTCCCCCTGCAGCTCTTACTCCCAAGAACTGACAGCTCCACTGACAGCAGCATCCTTAATGCTCTTTTCAGAGGAAAGAACAAACTCATGAGAAAAAAGTAAAAATACCCCAAAAATATGATTTTTAAAACCAGTCTTCATGCCTGACTCTTTTGTCTAAATGCTAACAAATTCTCTGCCTACCTTTGCAAGTCTAAGTTTTGAAACATTTTCCTTCAATAACCAGTCTGATTTTGATGAACAGCTCCTCCACAGCAAGACAGGATTCCCTTCTAATTCCTATGTCCCGTCAGTGCATGCTTTTCATCACTTCCTGGCATTGCCCTTTCACCATGCTTATGAAAAAATGTTTGTGGAAAAATCACACTTCTTTTTGGCCTCCACTACTTCCCTTCCCTTCCACCCAAGACCCATGACCAAACCCCTCCTAATCATTGAGAAGGCTTCTTAACTGTACCAATATGCAAAGAAAGACAGAGGTGTCTTTTAAAATTAAAATTAAATCTTGTAATCTACATCAGTTACAGGCACAGCAGCAACCTCAACTAATTATATAATCATGAGCTGTTTCAAATGTCTTCTTCTAATCCTCCAGCTAAAGCAGGTGAAAGCCTTCCAAATCAAACTCCTCCTAAAAGCACTGTCCCATATCTTCCTTTTTGTGCAAGTAATGTTTCACTGGTGAAATGCAGTCACAGTTCAAATTGCACCTCCAAACACCTAAGTAATGACAAAACTAGGTAGACAGGTTATATCTTACACTCTGGAAGAGTAAAGACTATAAATCTCTCTTGTACAGTCAGTGAGAAGCAATTCCCTGCCAGCAGACACAAAAAAGAAGGTACGAAGATAATCTCTTCCTATCTGTGTTGCAGTAGCCTCTGAAGGCTGCAAATCTCTCTAGAGCAGCCATTACAACAATGGCTCTGCATGTTGTGCTTGAAGAATAGTTGACATTTGATCAGCTGCCCACTGGTGATGCTGAATCAATGGAGAAGTATTTTGCAGTTTTCCAAGGGCACACAGGGCCAGCAGCGCATGCTGCTACTACATCTGCTAAAGCTTTTGCACTGCCCACTCACACACTATTAGTAATTTCCCCATGTGCTTATAATGGACTTCTCCCGACACCCCTGCCAGATGTACCTCTGCAGCCTGCACTCCTATGCTCCAGAACTGCTGCTCCAATAACCTTAGGTTAGCAAATGCACACTTGAGCTTCTTGCATTCCTGGGCTTGCAGCAATGGCTGATACTCAGCACTTTGCTACTTCTCCATACTGGGAAAGAGCAAAAAGCCAAGTGACAGCATTTTAGATCACATGCAGTCAAGCAAAGGCCACCTTGAATCAGGACTGATGTTAGCTACTGCTTTGTTCTATGGTCTCCTGAAAGATCCATTTCCTTAGTCACTAAGAGAGACTTTTCCAAAGCTATCTCTGCACCCAGAGGTCACATTCCACTTCCATGTGAGAGAGGTGCTTACGAGCCTCAGACTCACCCATGTCTGAAATCAGAGCATTACTGAGGTGGGAAAGGGCGCAGATATCTGGAGATATCTAGTCCAAATTCACTGCTCAGACAAGGTTTAACTAAGGCAGGTTGCACTTAAAGGGCAGTTGCATGTTGGGCATCAGTAAGGATGGAGACTCCACAACCCCGCTGGGAAACAGGACCTAGTAACTGTTACTGTAAAAAACATTTTTCTTATGTGATCTTAGCTCAGTATGCCATTTGAATATTTTTCCTCTCCTCTTCAAGGAACCTGAGAAGTTGCCTACATGTGAGTTCCCTGCCATCCATACATCATTCTTTTTAAGATTAGAATTTATAGCATAGGCTGCTAACACTGAAAAAGAATGTTTATTATTGCATTTATATTCTAGCTCACAGCCTGGAGAAATTACACAAACATCACAGAATCAAATGTAAAGAGAGCCTGTCTCACAGCAGTTACCTTTTTCTCCCTCTTGGCCAGCTTCCTGTTACCAGTGGTGATGAAGTTGAACCATGAAAGAAAATTTATATGCAATACTGATGATGCCATCTGGCTCTGAGGTTCATGAGCAGGACGAAAACAATGCTGTTACTTTACCCATCCCTTGGTACCTAATGTTCAGTCTAAGAACATCATACATCATCTACCCTGTGCACATCACAGGAGGAAACAGGGCTTTCAAATGTGAATTATCCACCAGAGGCTGCCTTACAGCCAGCCACCAAGGTCACACAGAGTTTTCAGCAGCTTGTCTGTCACATCTCTACCCGTCTCCTCTGAGGTTATTTTTTCAGTATGCTTACTATTATCAGGATTGGATGAGGAATCTTTCACATCCTAGCTAGCATTTTCTTCACCAACATTGTTAACTTCAGGGACTTGTTTCTCCAGTTTACAATACTTGGCTACCCATTATTGGTCCTCATCATGTTTCAAGTTAAAAGCAACCCAAGAAAACCCAAAAAGGTGGGAAAGAAATCCTCTGAAGTTTGGAAGCAAAACTCCTAGGTATGTACAGGACCATTGTTAAAGAATGAACTGATGTAATCTCTACACAGGTAGGGTTTTTTTGGTTGAAGTCATATCACCTGTGCTGCAGGTATTCTCTGTACCCTAAATCTATCTAATTATGAAACAAGCATAGGAAATGATGGGCTGACACGAACACAACCAACTTCCAAGCAGTAACTAAGGTACTACTAAAAGATAGGCCATGGCCAGGAAGGAATTATGGGTTTTTCTTCATTAAAACTGGGAAGTGGATGTGTCAGATCAGCTATCCAGCACAAAAAAAATAATACAGGTTTCAAAATAAGTACAAAGTGTAATAGATGCACTAAGTTATTTTCTGAAAAGGTCAAACATCTGGTATCTTTTCCCTGAAACTCTATATTGAAATTAAAAAGAAGTCAGCTGAAGTCAGCCCCGTCTCTACCACAAAATTATTGCCTATTTATGAAATAACTCAACACAAAAAGATTAGGACATGATAAAGACTACTACATTTAAAGGACCGAGATGCTAACTGGAATAACAGATGATGATATGAAGTTAAGGATAACAGTGCTACATGCCATGTCAAATTTAGCTCATGTAAACTAACATCATAGTTAAAGGATGTTCAAGTATAGCTTCCAGATGGAAAGAGGGAAAGAAAGTCAGAAAAAACTTGTTTGAGATGATTTCTGATTACTTTCTTACTGGAAGGATATCATCAGCCAGTGAAGAGCATGGTAAAAAGAGAATGTAGTGTCTTGCAGGAATTTTACCCCACCAAAGCCATCTATCCCTAGATATATGCACAGAACCGATGACAGATTTCATGAAAGAATAGATGTAAATAGAGAAAGTTACTCCACATTTCTACCACTTTTAACAACTCTGAAAAATGCAACTGATAGATGGGCATAACTGAAGTAAAGCACAGCTTGCCAGTTTCTCAGTCCAAACTGCAGTAGTTTCTGATTTCATGCACTCTTTCACTGTTCACTGTTGGTTTTTGCTAAGATTATGATCTTTTGCTAAGTTTATGTTCCATAGTGCTTTTCAAGAAGAGATTCCAGAACATTTCTAATCACAATAGATACTTTTATAGTGTGTCTCAGTAAAACCAAAATGTTATATATGAAAAGATCAAGCAATAAGATATAAATGTCTGAGGTACAGAACTTCTGAATTAAAGCGCTATACTTGTTAATCAAAAGATACCCGCTTTCATTATAGATAATTATATTTATGTCTGAGTCTTTAAGTGGAATTTATTAGATTGCTCTAGCAATTGACACACAATAATATGATTGTCAAATACATTATAAATGAAATTACACATAGCAGAAACAGTCTCATACCCACAATATAAAGTAGAGAATTCACTCCATAAGCAGGACAATGTGGTCTTTAAACACTAGAAAAGGGTATTAGGTAATAATTTCTATCTTGGACTATGGGTATTAATTTCTTTCAGATCACAGCTTTCCACAGATAAATGGAACTACCATACCACCACCCTCATTACAAACAAGGAATATAAGGGGAGGGCAAGGCCTGTGCAGGAGAGGAAAACAGAAATACTGGATGGAAACCGCCTGACCTTCTCTCATGAGGCTGAGGTGTGCTGCCCATGTTGTGGCCAAGCAGCTATACTGCAGGTGAAAGCAAGACTGCTGCAATGAACCTAACGGTGACAGGGCTCAAGCTCTAGTCAGGAGAAACACAGAGCAAGAGCTAGCGTGTGAACGTGCAAACCCCTTCAGGCCTTCTGCACTACCTGGTCATAACTAGAGCCCCAAGCACCAGCCTCCCAAAATGTAACGTAGCCTGAGAGATGTATCTACACAGACACCCTACTAAACTCTAACTCTGCACAAGTGTTCTACATTGGCAGAATGTTCCTTGACCAAAATACACTACAATGAAAAAAATACTTTCAGCAGTATAACCACGTCCACTCAGTATAGAAAGGAAGGGACACTGGACAACCTAAACCAACACTGCCAGAGCAGCAAGAGCTCAAAGAGAACCAGCTTTTACGTATGTCAGCTGCCACAGATTCCGCCACATTCCTTCCAGTCTCAAGTATAAAGAGACGTAAGGGGCTGACAAACAGTGGCTGCAGTGGGAGAAAATGTCTTTGCTACCCTCTGCTACCAGGGGTTGTTTTTTTTTTTCAGAAGATACAGAGCTGGCATATTATGATCTTTCCATGTAGAACTATAAACATGGATTTATTTCCATTTTCCAGATTCTTCCACATTTTCAAAATACACTAATGTAGTTTGTTCAAGGAAGAACTTGAAATGTGACCATTTTATAAATTACCAAGAGAAACCGAGAGTTACACAAAGGTTTTCTTTTTTTTTTTTTTTTTTTTTTTTTTTTTTTTTGGGGGGGGGGGTTTGGTAGTTTCTGTTTTTGTTTTCACACACAATAGGAAGGAAGTAGTATGTTTCCACAGTGGCCAGCATTTCTCTACCACATCAGAAAGTATTTTTGAAGCCTGGATATAAAAAGAGAGTGACCAAATGTTTAAATACTCCTTTTTTACCCCCTTGGCAACATCCCATCTATTCTTCTTAAAAAAAATCCTGTATTTGTTGTTACTTTTAAAGAGCTGGCAGAAGCTTGGGCACACATCTTCCATAAACATTAAGAAAAAAAGATGTGGGCAAAACTTTTCATGCAATTCTTTGAAAATCTCAACTTCTGATAAAACAGAATGCTAAAACAGAATGCTAAAACAAAATGCTAAAACAAAAGTAGTAATAATGTGGTTGACGTTAACTACAATGGTTCAGTTGTTTAAACTTATCTGATTCCATGCTTCCTGAATATTGATAGTTTGGTTTCTGGGACAATAGCAATTTGGATAGTTATTTCATTATTTCATCTCAACAGGGTTTTTGAGGAAATGTTACTTGATTTGTGGGCATGTTTTTCTTATTTACCAATGAAATACTATATTCAAATGCAGCAAAGACTTTTTCCCATTTGTTTTATATAGAAATAATAAAAATTCAGCCGTACTCCTCAAGGATTATAATTGACAAAATCCTTCCAAGAGTTCCTTTATCTTCCTTTTTATGGCTCAAGCATCCAGTTTGTCAGCAAGTGAATCAGTAATTAATTTGGATTGTCATGTTTCCTGTAACATAAATGAAACATTTAAAATAACAACCCTGAAAAGTCCTATTTTCTTTAGGTTATACAACATCTCAAAAAAAGCAGGTGGTTGAAAACCACTACACAAGCGACTTTAGTGTTTTGAGTGGAAAGTCAAAACAGGGAAAGTCAGCTGCAGGACATCCACGTCTGTTCTTCAGATGGCAAGGGGGAATGAAAAGTGCTCTTCATAGATATTCTAAAGAAGTTTAAGACAGTGCACTTTGCTTTTTCAATAGGTGGGTTATTCCTAGCCTTACAGACACCTTTGACCTGAATTGGTGAGGGCCCACCAAAGAATCTGCTCTCTTAGGGGCTCACAAAAGATGACAATAGACAAGTATGCAGACAATTAATCCAAAATGCCAATTCATATGACTGCTATGAGCAAAGACAAATGTCTAATCTACTAATGGAAAAAAAAAAAAAAGAAAAGAATCCTCACTTGTCTCCCCGTCCTTCAAATCTCTGTAGCTATGGAAGCTGTGCCATGCTGTTTCTTATGAGAGTTGGGACGGTATATTTCTTATTATTTTAACAAGATGGGAAAAACAGTGACATGACATCAATGGATATAAATGTGGTTGCAACTAAGATTGTCAAAAACCTCTTGCCTTACAAAAACAGTTCTTCTCAGTTTCAGAGGGGTTGAATTGTTATGCCTCATTATTCGTGAAATATCTTGGCTGGGGGGAAATACACAGAAAACAAGGAATCTGCCAGAAATGGTGACTGCAGTGTACTGCATTTAACTATGCTATGAGGTGTGATCTTATTTCTGGAGATACACTGTACTCGTTAGTCTAAACCCAAACAATGTACTGTTGTCAAAAAAGACAATGGAATGCAATTACCGAGGATGCTTTTGTAAAGCATCACATGTAGACAACATAAAAGCAGAAGTTAACTATTATTAGCCTTGTAGTTTTGTCACTATGGGCTTTTCTGTGCTGAAGACAATTTACTATTTCTCCCGTCCACCATTTCTCAAAAAAGAAGGGTGAAATACTAGTAAACTCATGTTTTCTAGATGAAGAGATCAAGAGCGCACTACACCACATTTCAACAGCTCCAGTCTGATTCTAATAGTTTAATAATCCCTTCCCCAGGGGGAGACTAACACTGAAAAAGTACTAAAAAGGAAACAACACTCTGACATAGTTTGGGTTAAAGATTTTGCTGTTCATTTTGAACGTTGCAAACCAGTTTAAGAAAATCACCTTTTTACAAAGTAGCTGCTTAATAAACAGCAAAGAAAGTTCCCTGCTGGAACTGCCTGTGCAAACATACACTTAAGACTTGAGTATCTGCAATACGTTGTCCTCACTACTGCGGACCTGGCTGCCCTCTCCACTCCTGTATCATAAGAAGCAGCTATGCAGCAGAGTGATTTGATGAAGCTCCTTCTTATGACACTCTGGAAAATGATTCAACTAATGGCTTGGTGGGCAGGGCCAATTTTTTGCCTCATTGCCTGTGTTCTGACTCCAACTCTGTATAATATTTTGGAGAAAGTTCGCCTTTTCTGCACTGTGCCGAGTAAATATTTTGTCAGTTGTTAA
Source organism: Merops nubicus (assembly GCF_000691845.1). Lineage (NCBI taxonomy): Eukaryota > Metazoa > Chordata > Aves > Coraciiformes > Meropidae > Merops > Merops nubicus. The sequence goes on along the minus strand of NW_008613987.1, from coordinate 41,282 downwards.
GGATGAGCTACAGAGTAAGACCCGGCAACGTATCCAAATTCAGCAGCAAGACTTGGAACTGTGTTAGAACTTTCTCCAGATTGTGATTTGTAATGCACTTAAGAAGCCAGAAGAAAACCAACCACTTGAACTGTTAGAGAAAGGCTGAATGAACCCTTTTCAGAGCAGTGAAAATGTTTTTCCCCATAGCTGAAAAAAAAAAAAAAAGAAGAAATCATTAACACCAGCAGAAAGGCAACAAAGTGGGAAGTTTACTTCCTGACCACTCCATGGTGTGGCACATTCCCCAGTGAAGAACAGTATCTGTGCTGCACCAGAGAGAAAAAAGTCTCACTGGGATGAGGCTAAAGAGCCAGTGCTAATGCAAGGCTGTGACATCACACCACTCATGTCCGAGACACATCCATGACCCATTGGTGAGGAGTGAGCAAGGCAAATGCAAATAGAGGCTGCCCTCCGTCCTGTCTCCACAGTGGAGCTATAGGGAAGGAAGCACAAATGAAGACTAAACAAAGACTCGTTTCAGGAACATAATTATTTGAGCTCTGCTGCAGCCAGGCAATTGTTAGAAGTGATGATCACTAAGACTGAATTCCACTGCTTAAGCTAGAAAAACATTCATCTTATAAATTACTAGACACAGAGAATGAAAAGTGCACACAACTATGTGATTCTGCACACATCTATAACAGTATCATGGTAACCACTTGTTTGTCCTTTTTATGTTATGTCTAACATAAAATCCTTACAGTAATAACTTGTGGAAAAAGAAACAGATAGACCAATATACATGGTGCTGTTGTTTAGACCAATGAAGATGTAAAATAAAAAAGCACCTTCCCTTCCAATAAAACAGTCTTTCTTCATATAATTTTGCTGGAAGTTGTACTAAAATAATTGGTATCTTGAGGTTAGTATGCCACAGAGATTCTGTCTCCCTTTTACTGTTATGATTTGGGCTGGAAAAATAATTTTTACAGTCTGCATTGCAAGGTACAAAAATCCTAAATTACTTAGAAGAATGCAAAGGATAAAAAGAGCCACAAGAAAAGCAGAGACAGAGCAAGAAGACAGAAAATGAAAAAATTATGTTGCTGTCCTCAATGGAAGGTATACCTGAGGAAATTTCTGTCACTACCCAATCTACACAACAGTAATAAAAATAGCAAGTAGTTTCATTTCCACCCATCCATCCATCCATCCATCCCTCCCTCCCCGCTTCCTTCTCTCTTCTCTACCCCCTTTTCTTCTCTTCCTTTTTCCTTCCCCTACCTTCCTCTACTTCATTTTGTAATGCTTTTTGTGAGGTACAGACTTTTTACACGAGAGATACTTGTAGGCTTTTTCTAGCAGGGGAGAGAGTACCACTTTCTCAGCCAGGAAAGTTTTTTGGAAAGCATTTATAATCAAGACTGGCTAATGGTTCTAGTCCCTGACTGACCTCTGCTACTTCTGGTACACTCGAAGCAAAAACAGACAGTCCTCGAGGGAAGGCCGTACTGAAAAGCTACTAGACAGCCAGAAGGTTTTAATTTTTGTTGCAGCTACACTTTGCTATTGGCAACAGCATCCAAAATGTCTCACTGAATCATCAGGCAGTAAAGTGAGGCATAAATTGATAAAATATACAAATTTCCATTTGTAAGAAGAGTAATTCTTGACAAAATTTACAATCTGCACTGTGAAAAATGTTTCCAGTTTTGTTTCTTCAGCACATTCATAAGCTTACCATCTTGCTCTCCTTTCAGTTTTGGGAGCATCCTATCAGACAGACATAAGCACAGGCTTCTTCTTCAGACCAACATGTTGTATGTAGTGTTTTACCCCAGAAGTCCTGTATGCACCATCCTCCCATCCCGTATGATTCCTGGGCCTTCCTTCCATGCTCTCAGGTCAACGGCTCCTCCATAGCAGCATTCTTCCTTCTTCCCATCTGCTGGGTTAGACATAAGCCCTCCACTCAGCTCTTTGCTGCCATACCCTGAGCACTGGCTGTCCCTCCCTGTCATTTCACAGCCCTCTCCTCCTCCTTCCCCTTGCCTGTGGCTTCCTACGCTCTTCTCTCCCACCCTTGTTTATTTTCTTTCCCTCCAGAGAACTGCTCACATATCAGTCTTTTCTGACTCACCAGAAGCAAAGCAGAAGTGACACAACCAGCTAAAGAAGCCACAGGCAAGGTGTGTGGTCATGTCTTGCCTTTCTGCTGCATCTAGTTTATCAGCACTCACCTGTGACTGAGGCTCTCCAGCACAGCTCAAGTGCAATCGGCCAAATGGGAACTTTAGAGCCACTGCCCAGGCATGGAGACATGTACTGGTCAAAAGAACACCCGAAGGAATATAAAACTTCAAGGTGCAAGTCTAGAGAACAGTCAGATGCCTCATGAAACATGCAGATTTCTGATCTTAGAATGGATTTTTAAATCCACTTTTCAAAAGCAGTCAAAACTACAGATAAAAAGAAAAACAGTAATATTCTGAACAGACATGTCCTTTTTCCCCGCCCATCCTTTTCTGGCTCAGTTTTACAGCTCTGCTGCAGACCAACCAGGGACCAGAAGGTCAGTACAGACTGAAAGACCTACCCAAGGCTCACAGTGCTTCAGCTCAAGACACTTGTGGAATGCCAGTGGGTTTTTGGGTAGAACAATGCCAAAAAGAGGAAGAGACACATTTTGAAAAATACTAACTCGATTAATTCCTGTATGTTGAAGGAAAGGCATGAAGTGGCACAAGGACCTCTGGCTAGTCTTTTAAGGACTCCTGACGCAGATGTCAAAAGAAGCTCTTCTAAGATGATGATTTCCTCATATAAGCAAACACCATAAAAGAGACAGGGCAAGGCATTAAACCTGCAGGCTCCTTTCAAGGTCTGGCCCCATTTTCAACCCATATTTACATCTACTGTCAATATAACTTAGCTCACTTCGGGAGGTCATCCCTCCCACAGGGCCATTTACCTTCTCTCAGCTGGTGGAATTCAGGATCACCACACAACAGGACATGTGGTTTTACATATGCAATTGACCAAATCCAGGTGGCCTTTATTGTCTGTTATTTTTACTCAGTGCTCTCTCAGGCAAATGTCAGTGTCAGTTCCCAAATGTAAACATTTTGCCTGAAGACAAAATGAGTAAGGATCTGATTTCCACCAGCTTTAGTATCAGAAAATCTTTCTAAGGGTCTTTCATACCCTTAGTGGCCTTCTGCCTTCTGCCTATCCATGTAATATTGTGTCTATCCGTCTGATTGAACCACCATTCAAATGTTGTACTCATGGAAAAAAATACTGGTGCCACACTGATAACAAGAGGTATGGCCATTTTGCAACTACTTGTTAAATTTTAATTATTTGTTAGTCTTGAGGAACCCCATTAGCTCCATTACATCATCAGAGAGGAAGGGACAGAACGTAAAAAAATACTATTGCCTCTTTCTGGTATGTAGACAGTATTTCGGTGAGATTACAGGTGCAAATCTTCTCAGCATTTCAACAGCTAAAGTCCTTTCCTTTTGTGTCAAAATTGTAATATCCAGAAGAAATGTCACTGAGCTCCTAAGCCATAGAAACACATGCATGTGTTTCTAATTATTTTCTATCCCTTTGTTATGCTAAACTAGAAATTACATTAGTATAAGAACACCAGTTTTCTCTGTCAAGATTTATCTTTTCATCTTTCTGCTGGATCAAGGAATGAAGTAATAAGAATTTATTTGTACATGTTAACAATTATAGTCCACTTACATGTGTTTATTTTCAGAGAAAGCCAGTAATTCCCCTTAAAAATTAAGTACAGTCCAAATAAAAGCCATTGTTTCAAAAAAAGTGAAAGGTACTGCTTTCCTCAGTAGTCTGTCTCCATAAGTTGTTCCATGTGTTTCTCAACTGTAAAACATGCCTGAGGATAAGTGAATGAAGAGAGAGAGAGAGAGTCAGTGACTAAGTGAGGAGAGAGCAGGTAACAGAATGAGGAAATCAGGCATAAGCAGAGGCAGGAAGAACTACACAGACCCAGTCCCCTGACCTACCCTGTTTGGCACCCGGCCTCCAGGGACGCTCAGTGCACCCACGCTCGCTGCCTATGTCCAGTCTCAGCTGTGCACATGCACTGCCCATCCCTTCAGTCCTCCCACATTCCTGAAAACTTACTGCAAACGTAACACAGACATCAAATTTTTCAGCATGTGCATGTTCAAGTCACTTGCTCAGAAGAAATATACCATTCTGGGGGTATTTGGCAATTCAGACTGAAGTACTGACTTTTGTAAGCCCTGTGACTGAAAGCAAGTTTCTGCAGTTTTGTTTACTGCTGTGAAGAAATTCACACTGCATCTTGACAGCACGTAAGATGACATATGATGAGGAAAGAACTTAATAAGACAGGCAAATATCAAAAAGCAATTCAATATAACTTGAGAAAAACATCTTTGAATTTTGATTTTCAAAGTTTAATTATATGTATTTTTAAATCTGTGAGCATGCTTCTTAGAAAGCAAACCATTGGGTAACTCCTCACTGCACTGAAAGGAATGGCCTAACTCATATTGCTATCAAAGGAGTAAGATTTCATTGCATATATCAAAAAAATAAGCTACATGAAATGATAAATAGCAATATGTTTTGTAGGGTAGGCAGAGTATGTTCATAGCATGGGAAGGATAAAGACACAATATTAATTCAATATCTTTTAGAGACAAGCACCAAATTTGTGCTCATTTTGTAAGGTTTTCCTTGTTATGTCCATTAGCTGGCATTTTGAATTATGTATGTGTGGCCCCTCTGAGGAAATGAACTAGCCAACTTTATCTCAAGAACAATCCAAGAGAACTAATGAAGCTTTCTTAACTTCACCAACAGGAAAACAATATAGAAGACATCCTCACTTCTATTTTTGTGCTCTTATACTATGTGAAAAGGAATTAAATGGTAAAAAGGAATGCTAGAAGCAGCTGGAGAGCAGATCCCTCTAGCACAAGCTCCATGAGGGAAGAAAAGACACAGGATGGCCTCAGAAGAGCCAGACACCTCCATTCCTCCTCTGTTCTCTGGGATACGAGTTGAACCTTTCAGAAGCTCAGTGTAAAAACTTGCCCACAGCTTCAACACCTATGAACTACGTGAACTATGTATTTTTTCATCTTTAATTTGTAATTACATTTTTCACACTGCCGTCCCATCTTCCATCCAAAAATCTAGTTAAGTCTCCTTCTCCTAGTAACGTGGAAAGACTGGACTGTTGTGATTTGAGCTTTGGCTACACCTTGCACCTTCATCTAGATATGCTCTTGATCTTGTTAGAAGATTGCATTTGGGAGGGACGAGAAACCAAAATTAAGAGTGGGGTGGATTTTTTTTTTTTTAAAAGTACTTCTGTGGCTATTCTCCACCGTTAATCTTGAGAACTGTAATGAACTACAAGTCTATGGAGGCAAACTTGACAAATTTTTAATCAATTCTTTCCTTTCAGAGTGTAATTATTATTGCTTCCAAAATTATCTTCCACAGACTACTGCAACAATAACACAAGTCCATGCTGATCAGAATATCATCTCACTGGTTGATCTAATCTCACTGAGAGAAAAGGAGGCTTATAAAAAATGTTTAAAGACTAAACAGAACAACGAGTGCCAAGTTTCACTTGACTCACACTATATGGAAGCTGAGGGCCAAATAACCAATGTCCTTGTCTGCCAGAGGTCCATGTTCTCAAGTTCAAACACATTTTATATTTGCCAGTCATACTTCCAGTAATCACCAAGTTGTACTAAAGAAGACATTTAGTAACTCGTATGACACCATATCCTATATTTAATTTTCTCCTTTAAATGGATTAAGAAACATTTTGTAAAAAGCAAATTTTTTATAAACAAAACGTAATCGGTATGGGTGTGTGTACCCAGATGTCTATGTGTGAAAGAGATTTTGAAAACTAAAAACTCTAACTCATCTTTTCTGAAAGGCTGTAGATTTTACAAGGTCAGACCCGGAATTTTCAAATAAAGAAAAAACCAGGAACGCACAGAAGGAACACACATCTGTTATGCTGCAGTTCATACTGCAATCCAAAGGCAACACAGGGAAAGGCATGCAAACAACATAATAATTTTGGTGGTTATGGTGGGATTGTAGATAACAAGGGAATTTTTGGTTAAGAGCAAACTAAAAAAAAAAAAGGAGCTATGAAAACTCAGCATATTCCAGCTCTATCCCCTCCAGCTGCATTGCTTTAAAGAGGCTGCTGAAAAAAGACAGGAAAAAAAGACACTTTTGATCCTCCTTCTAGAGTGAAGCAGTCTCTCAGTCTTCCTTGTTCCAGCTCAGAGGCTGTGCAAGTGCACACCGATGTTTTAACACAGAACACAGATTTACCAGAGGCCAGAAAACTCCTTTTCATAGGTTGCCTTAAAGAAAGCAGAGCTGTGGGACAAAGGCCAGAGGAAGTGGTCTCGGGTGGTAGCCTGTGCTTTGGGAAGCAGTCCAGGCTGCTGACTCCTGCAGTGCCCCAGAGCGAGGACTGCAGCATGGGCAGGGCAGAGCCTCACTCGAGCTCATCTAGAAGGAATCCTGGAAAACATAATCCCAGGATCTGCTGGGATTTGCAGACCTCCGTAGAAAGGCATTTTTGGAAGACGTGCAAGATAGAAGCAACCTCCTTTCTAATAACTTAGGAAAGTCCGAAAGAAACTAGAGATGATGCTCATCTCTTCTCTAAGGAGGGAAATAACCTCCTTGTTTGACTGTCAATGTCAGAGCCAAGGAAGCAGACAGTAACTTAACCACAGCAACACCTGGGACAGTTTTAAACTCTGTAAGCAGGTCTTTTTTTTAAAAAAAAAATAAATTACTAGAAGTGTTTTCAGTTGCTTGTTTGTTTAGATTTCACCACTAGAGCTCTGGGGAGACATCTCTCTTCAGAGAGCAGCTGTACTGTTTGTATATAAAATACCTTGATAGGCAAATCCTGCAGAGAAGATTGGTCTGTAACATGCAGGAAAAGCAAAGGAGAGTGGTAATGGATCCAAAAAGGCTAATGTAGACTCAATGAAGAAACTAATTAGATGAATGAATGCCCTCAGCTCCCCACCCCTTCATCCAAATATAATGGCATAGCTGCACCCCAGCTCCGGGTACATCCTTAAGCGGGTGAGCTGGAACAGTGTAACCCTAGGTAAGTGTACCTATGCAGGTTCACCTGCAAGGCTGCAACACCAGGCAGCCCTCTGCAGAAGACTGATTGACTTCAGGCTAGGAGAGCCTCTGCTGATTGCCATTTGACCTCCTAGTGCACAGGTCACAGAAACATCCTGTAATTGAAGGAGACCATTCTCTTCAGAGGTGTGTGTCACTGAGCCCTGTGTGTAAGGCTGCACTACAGACCACAGTGCAGGTAGAAGACTTCTCCATTTTCCAACCTCTCTTTATAGCTGGATTTTCTCATGCTAGCTCCTAGAAAGTTTACAAGCAGATAAATTCCCAAGCACAGCTTAAATTCAGGCAACATTTCAGACTCTTTCATTTCTGAAGTGACTCCCTGATTGTCTTTTCTCCAATTTGGGATTTAACAAGCAACCTCCATCTAAAATTCCAGGTCACACCTGGTAAATGATTTATTGTGACTGGCTTATTTAACATCATCCCTTCTGTAAACTCCTGTTATCTTCAGGAACTACCTTGAAACTATAAGGTGCTGTAAGAAGTGTTTATGTCAATTAAAACAGCAATAGAAGGCTGCCAAGTAATTCTGTAGTATGTTACCAAAATAAAACCTCAAGGTACTTCACATAACCTCAACACTGAGGCTGAAAACAAATCACAGTTAAAATAGTCACAAAGTCGTATATCTGGATTAGAAAATTTCTTTCAGAATGAGTTGCTGACAGAAAACATAGTCTGAGTTTAGCTCATTTTTTTGGCATTTTTCATTTGACAGAATTTTTCCATGCTCTTAAACAGTCTAAAAGATCCATCAGGCTACTTCAGCATGGCTGCACTGGGGGCATTCTGCCTTTTCCCAACACCACTCCAGAACAATGGAGTCTTGGGGGAATTTTAGTTTTCAAACATCCCATTGACCAGTTCTCAGCTGTCGATTGAGCTTCTGGCTAGACCATACTTCTCGTAACACAGCTCTTCCTCCTCTCAGGTGGACCAGTCTGGAGAAATACAAATGCAACTGTGAATTACCATAGGAAGCTGCAGTTCAGGTTTGAACCAAGAATTAATTATTTTGTGACCTCCAGATCTAGAACATTTGAAATATATATAGGAATAAGATCTATTGGTACAAAACAAATTTAAAACCCCACCAATAAAAAGAAGAAAACAGAACTAAACATAACTTTTTCATCTTTGAATGATATAAAAACTACAGTTTATAGATATATGACTAACGGGTGAATAATAGTTACGCAGACTGCTGCATGTCTACATAGCAGTGGTGTCCTTGGAAAGCCCTACCAGTGCTGCATTCATGAGTATATACAATGTCTATTTGGTAAGCTCTATCATTCCATCCAAATAAGAGAGAGACAGAGACTGGCTTCTTTAAGGTTGCACAGGAAAAAAAGTGGAATAATTAATGCAGACTTCCAGGCAGGTAAACTAAGCTGCAAAATTTGCTGCCCTTCCTGGGGGATACCTTATTTGAATGCAAGGAGAATAAGAGATTGAGAGGGCTTTAAAAGGAGCCCAGGGCTGGGGAACTGTATGCAGACATGAAGTGGTGCTAACAAGCGAGGAGCTCACAACTGTCTAATGGCACCAGCAGTGGTTGAAGAGTTGCAGCTACTCAGTCAGGTCAGCTGCATGTAAGTTTATCAAGAGTTTATCATCAATGGTGTATTTTCTCTGTCAGGCTTTGATCCTAAAATAAAGAGCACTGTGCTTCATGATAAGTAGGTGTGACTGTCTCACCTTGTGTACGTGCCGATTTGCTAGGGATGATCAAAATGACCTGTGAGAGGATGCCAGACCCATGGATCCCTGTTGATCACAGCACACTGACAGCTCAGGTGCTCCTGGTTAACACAGGATATTGGAACAGGGGTAAGAAGAGCCACTAGTGTCATTTGGAGACTGCAGACCGCCTCCTGAGGTGAGGGTGTCAAGGGGTCTTAGCCTGATCTGTTTATCCAAAAGGAGACACAAGATCTCTCTCCCCATATGGAAAAGAGTGATACAAAACAAAGAATAAAAGGCTCTTTAATGTAGCAGTGGAAAGTATAACAAGCTGAAGTCAGGTTAGAAATTTGGAAAAGAATTAGCAGTGACAATGAATAATGACAGAGGCAAGCTGCTAAGGAAAACAGACTCTTCAGAGCATGACCAAATGCCTTTTGGGAAGATAAACTTCAGCAAAACAAAAAATACTGGGCTCACTACAGGTGCAAGCGAAATGTTACAGCCTGTGTTAAACAGGAGGTCAGACAAAATGATCTAAAACTCTTTTCAGACCTTAAATGCCATGAACATCTGGGATTGTCTGCCTGGTATTTTGCCGGTAGGTGAGAACTCACTCTGTTGCTGAGCCTGGATGAATCCATGCCAACAAGGAACCAGAAGCTGTGTAGCTGTGGCTAGCACAGTGCACAATCCAACCTAATAACTTGCTGCTGGCTTGGATCTGGCTGATGCCTGGCCAGAAAACAACACAGAATAAAGCTGCATCTGTCTGCAAAATGCCATACAGGCACATCTACTCCCATCCAGCGAGCCAGCCACTCTAGCACTCTTTTGCAGATGGGACAGGAGGCATGTCTGTGCCGTGTCCTGGAACGTGGTGCAGGGACTTCCGAGATAGCGCACATGGTGCTCACCACAGAGCCAGCAGCAGTACAGCCACCTTGGCCTCATTGAAAAAGCCCGGCCAAGGGGCAAGGCCTGTCCCCTGGGACCCAGTGCTTGATTAAACCTGGCTGCGCTGGCCCCAGGGCCAGGTCAGCTTGTTGGCAGAAAAGCTTGATGACATGGTGCCAGAACACAGCCAGCCACAGGGCCTAACCCATCTGCATGGTGGATGGGCATAAGGTCTGTTATAGTTTATTAGTGAGACCACGTCAATATTAATTTAGTAATTTTATTAAGCAAGCAGCAATAAGTAAAACAGCGCTGGGCGGACGGGGAGTTTCCTCACTCCACCAACGGCGCGCAACAACCCCCCCCAAAGTCTCTTATTCTATACTCTTCTGTTTTCCGGTGTAACGTATCTCTTTCTTCCTTCTGCGGCTGCGTCAGCTGTTGCTAGGGGGGCCTTTCTGCCTTCCAGTGGTCTTGAAGGAGGGGGGTGTGTCATTCTTGGTGATTGTTTCTTTACACACATGATTACCCAACCTAACCCCAATTCTTCCCCCTATTTTCATTGTTTACAACACAGAATAGCTGTATGTTCAAAGCAGGCAAGAATGCAATATCGAACAGACTGCTCTTACAGCAAGTTCTGTTGGTTAATCTTTAAGCAGGCAAAATGAGGTTCAAAGCAAGCAAGAAAAACAATTAAAAGCAAACAATTAAACAATCAAAGTTTGATTAACAAACTACAGGTTATCCATTACAAGGTCCTCCTGCTTCATGTATTACTGTGAGGCAAACTGTATCGTAGATTCTCCTCTTCTGGAGTAAGAACAAGAGCTCAAGATGTGCTCACTGGTCATGGCTCGAACTTAAATGCTGCAAAAGGACAACCTGCATTCCCTTCTGTCAAACTCTCAGCACCTGCTCAGTGACCCACCTCTTTTTCCCAGTGTGAACCGAACCAAAGCAATTCCAAATGCAAAAGGAATGATGTGGTCACACTGTTTCTGTGTTTGGCATCTAAACAGCAGAATAGTCAGCAACGTGGTGTTAAAGTGCAAAGAAAGGCAAATAAAGCGTATGGTGCTACCATCATTGCCACCACATGATTTGCCTTTACAGGAAGTTTAGTGAGCAACACACTGAAACCCTTGTTTTTCAGCACAGAGCTCTACATTGACAAGGAAAGTACAGCTTGAGCAAGGAAGACAGAATACGGTCCCAAGAGGACAAAGTTTTCTGAAGGGGCTTATGCCACAGGACTGAATTAATGCTGTGAAGAAGCACTGAAGTAAAAGTGCAAACCAAAAGAAAAATTCATATGTTTACTGCATTGTGACAATCTGATCCAAAATGGTAGATCCTGGGAAGAAATCACTGTGGGAAAAAGGCATTAACCACTTCTCCAGAAACATAAACACAGAACAACACTTCTATAAGTATCTTTAAGATTTGTAAGGAGCAGCAGAAATTTATATTGTACAGAGAACTCAATAAAAATAAGAAAGACAAAGGTAAAAACAATAAATGTAAGCTAACCTTTCAGGAATAAACTCTTTTGTAGCAAGATGTTCTTGCACATGCTCTCTTCTGAGAATGGCTGATTCCCCCTTTTTTTAAGGCTCAATTTACATCATTAGTTGAAAATCTCAGCTTTTATTCAACAAAAAAGGCCTTCCAATCCTTCACGATGTGAAGAAGAGTTTAAAACTGAAGCCCTAAGGATTAAACTACGGAGGCAAAACTCCAAAACTTGCATATTTGTGAGCCTGTGCTCTTGTTAATCCTGACCATTTGTATGCTAATGATTGCAGGCCACCCTAAAGACTCTTGACACCTGGTGAAGAGCCTAAAAATACTGGCACCAGTGTAGAATGCTAAGGTTTTATCTATATATTTCACTGAGATTACTTAAAAAAATAGTAAGAAGGACTGGTGTGTAAGTAGTACTAGCACATACGACTCATCCCACAGGATAGCTTCTGAAAGCATCCTGTGTCATTAGTTTCTCTGGGTGGACAATTCCTTGAAAGAATAATGCCCAGCTGAATGGGCACAGCATTTGGAAAGAGGCATTGGGGATAGGATTTAAGCAGCATTGCAGCTACTGCATATGAACTCTAAGACATGGTAAATGTTTCAAAAAACTTATATTAATGGCAAACCAGAAACATTTAGAATGATAACAATGCCCTTAAAGTTAAGGGCTTCTATAATCATAGGACCTTAAAAGTTGAAAACTCTCCTTCTTCCCTTTATACTGTGCATCAGTATGGTTCTCACGAACACATCACTCCAGTTGCTGCACTAGGAACAAAACCAGGATGGATATTAGACGTTGGAAACTCTCCATTTGCCTTTACCACAAGGTTGTTTTTTTTTTTTTTCCCATGGATCATAAGAAGGGCAGACGGGCATTCCCTTGAGGCAAACAGAGATGTTTTCAGAACATCAGGCAACGAGAATACTCCCTGACAGCATGTCTATAACAGTATGTTCTAAATACAACTTTCTGTACCGCACCTTAGCCTGTTTGGTGGTCAACATATTTTTATGTCCATTCATTTCCCCTGAACTTGAGTAGGGACCAGTGCAAATACACTTCAGCCTTTCAAAGGCAGGACATCTCATTTAGCCACCCAGATGCTCCTAACAAGTCAACAGGTCCGTAAAATTTCCTGAAAAAGGATCTGTGTATCATCATTATCCAGGTTCTCAGTTAGTTCTCAGCGTGGAAGAGGTTATGATGAAAGAAATGCACTTAGTCACAGAGTATCTGGCGAGCAGACAGATTCTAACTCACTCCTTGCCTCAGCATCTAGTTTCCTCACTGAGCCTCTATGTGGACAGAGTTTGATAAAGATGGGAGAAGTGAGACAGTGCCAAATGCCATCCAAGTCTTCCTGTGGACAGAGTTGCAAAAGAAAGGAGAGAAGATTCCAAGATCATTTCAGTCCAATGAGGCTTCACTCAACACACCCCAGGTGGCATTTCCCCAAGAACAAACAACAGGTAAACACTGAACCCTGGCTGGAGGTGTGTGCTAGACAGCTTAGCTTGGTCCTCCCTGGATAGCTCTCCAGCTCATTCCTGTGAGGCTAGTAGGACATCAGGTTTGGTAAATGCCCTGCCATGAACATAGCAAGAGGAAGAAGATTGCTGAGTCTCTCACGGTCTCAGAACAGCTGCCTTCTCTTTGTATCCCTGTGAATGCAAGCTGCAGTAGCCCTCCTCACAGAGGAAAATATAATTTTTCTGTGCTGCTGATAGTCCTTTCCGTTTCACATCTGGAGATTGTTAACTGTTTCCCTTGTGGTCTGAGTTTTAGCAGCAAAAACACTCCAACAAAATCAGTAAAACTGATTTATTTGTATTAACTGGACACTGGATAATCAGTTAATACTGTATGGGGGACTTTATTCTCCTTTCCTCTTCACATTGACATTTCACCTCAACCTGTCCTCTGAAATATATACTAGCAAAACCTCATGTTTCAGTGTTTGGAAGTTCAGAACTGAAAAGGTCAAAGGCTGAAAATAATTTAAGCATGACATCTCCTCTGTTTAGGAGAGCTTAAGTATATATAAGTGGCGGAAGTCCCAGCTAAAACTCAAACTTAATGCTGTAAGGCTCTGACTTTCCCCTGGATACCAACAGCTTACAAGAACCTCTGTTTTTGCAAAGTCATAATTTGCTGCCATGGGAAGAAATATATTAGCAGAAACTGAACACGTTTCAAATCTTTGAGGGACAAAACACTGCAGGAGGGAAAAAGATACATATATGTTTATGTATTTTTTGCAGCTGCATAGAAGCAGAAACCAGATAAAGCAGGAGGGAGCACTGAGTAGGGAAAATGGTTTTAAGTTGCTACCATGGAGAAAAAATTACTGGTCTTGGACAGTAAAATTTACTACCTTTCCAGAAGAAGGTTAGTTATGCATTTATCAAGGCCTGATTTGGTGCAAAAACACTTCCACAGAAATATCTTTGTTCAAGCTACTCTGGTGAAAGTAAGAAGGATAGGTTAAATGCTCTTCAAAGGCAAACTATCAAAAGTAACTAAAGAAACCAAAATGTTATAAAAATATTTGTTAAAAAATCACCACTAGCAAGGAAAAGAACCAATTTAACAGTTGAAGAATGCCTTCCACTCTATCCAAGCAGGAAAAACCCTCCCCCATGAGATGACCAATGTGCCTAAACCATGTGGCAGAGAAATAATATTTAGAATTGAGAACGGAAAAATGAGAGAGGTGATAGTTCTGTCACTTGAACACTTGTTCTGTTACTTTATTTCCTCAGTTTAATTTAGTTTTGAGCCCATTGCTGCAAATTTGCCATCTACCAGAACTTTTTTGCTGCCCACAGTGCTACATCCTTGTGTTCCTCGAGGTGGCAGAAGACATAATGCACCCCAAGGCTGCAGCCTGAGGCCTGCTGCTGCTGCTGCTGCTCCATCAGGAGAGCATGATCGCACTCAGATTCTGCCAGTGAGTATATCTCACTTTAGGATTTATCTCATGGATAAAGGTGGAGTAGCAGGGGATGCAGAAAGGCCGTGATTGGCTGGCTTGTATCTAATTTATAGATAGTACGTAGGCATTAAGTGTTCAGGGAATGCTGCAGACCACTCGAGGCTCCAGCCGTGCTGTGGTGTAGCAAATTTAAACAATATCTCTGCCCCAAGCACGGCCTGGCTCTTGGGGAAAGGCTTTATTGCTCAGCATTCATCATCAGGAAAATGGAAGAGAACAGGTTTTATTTCTGCCGTAAATCTTGCACAGCACCAAAACACTCCGCTGCAGCCAGACGTAAACCCAAGGTTTACTGTGATCTCTGACAAAGAGGGACCTTTTTTTTTAACTGAGACAAGTTATAGCTTTGAGAGAATGGAACGGAATATCATTTTGGAACAGTTTTGTCTATCATTCTCACTTAAGAAACGGAGGAAAAGGCATGCAAATCAGAAGATGATGGAGAGAGTCCTGTAGTGTAAAAAACTACTTTTGAGGACTTTGAAAACATCACAACTGAACCTTCCAGCTTGTAGGGCAATGCAGGAAAGCTGATGCAAGAGCTCTGGCAGGGAGAGACTGCCTGCCAAATTCCTACTAATTGGTAATAAGGACAGCTGAAGAAACTGGCCTCTGAAAAGAAAAATAAAGCTTGAAACCTCAGACCAACTTCTTCAGGAGCACAACTACCTCTGAAGAGAGTAGTAGATCTGTGTGCATGGACAGATATAGGCTAATGCCTATAAATAGCTCCCAGCTGGCAGTGCTACGGCACTAACAGAAGCCAGACTGCGGTAACAGCCAGCTTCCTGAGAGAAATTTTCATCTTAATGCCACCTTCCTCCTTGCTGTGGAAGACGCATTGAAAACAGGCCTGGGTGGTGTATTTAAAACTCCATCCTGCTTTCAGCAAGGTTTCATAAGGTGACATGAGCAATTTTAAAATTTCGTTTTAGAAATTCAGTTCAATTTCTATGCACTGCCTATAAAATTCCTAGATTTTATGGTTTACATGAAAATACCGAGGAAGGAACCTTCAAATACAATTTTTATATTTAGTCCAATAAGTTTTCCTCTACAACAGTAATAACAGCAGTAAGGAAACTCATACTGAAAGCGTTCAGATAAATTCACCACATTAAAGCAGTAAATACTCTTTATTCCTTCTGCTGCCGTTGCTAATTAAAACTGAGATAGATGATGTTATTCCTTCAGAATGAATGTCATACCTCTCAATTTAAAAAATACAAGCCTAAGAAAGCTGTCCTTAATACACTTGTAAAGTTCAATTCATTTGTTTGCAAAGTGATCTGAAATACCTGAAAGATTAGGGACTATTTCATTTTCTTAGCAAAGATTCGAATATGGTTGGGAATTCTGCTGCAGTAATGCAAAAGACTGGTTTCCACAAACACCAACGAAAACTCTAGATTCTCATGTTCATCACACCTGAATTGAGTGCACTTACAGACGTAAGTTAAGGGGAGAGAGGAGTCAAATCATAGCACTTTTCTACCTTCTGATAGGGTGAGGTTGCTGGGGCTCACATTTCCTGCAAGAGTAAACAAGAATAATTTGCTATTTTAACATGTACTGACAGGAACTGCCTGGTCTGTGTCATCTGTGAGGGGACCAAGCAGGGGCTAGTTCTATTTAAATGTTGTGCAGTTAAAACACTGTCAGAGACTTTTTAATGCCAAGGAATTTTACATATCCCTATTTATATTTTGAAATTGCAGTCACAGAGTGTTCAGACCCACCCTTTTCTGCCTAGCAATGAATGTATAGGTGGGATCTTCCATGTACAAGCCAATTTGATATAATATGCCTTTAGGTTCACCGCAAAATGTTCTACCTTACACTTTAAAACTTACCAAGAGGCTATGCAGTATTATATTACATGGTAATGGTATTTCCAGAAAAAAAAAAAAAGAATTACACATGAATAAGGCAATGAAAGCATGCAGGTAACCATGGCTACTGTTGTGAACTAAATAACATTTTTTATACAGCTGTGAATATTTGTATTATTGCCAGTTAAGCTGTACAGTTCAGATTTGAGACAGGGCTGGTAAACACTGAATTCTTAACTGAAGAAAGGTACTTCCCAAAGTGGATGCAGGCCTCTACACTGTGCCATTGCACATTCTTGTCTATTTTTTTTGTCTAGTAAACACATATCTTATTATCTCAGTCAAAATAGTCAAAGTACAACTCTTCATGGCCACTGCTCACACATTACTGTCAGTGTCAAATTTTTGCAGAAGCTATTTTCTCTCTTAACAGTATTTTTCTTATGAGCATTTTTATTTCCCCTTGCCATGTATGTGCAATTGCAACTTTTGACATAGCTTTTGAACTAGCTTTGGTTCCATAAAAGAGACTTTTGAAAAAAGATCTTTAAAAAATTTGCAAGCAAAACTCTCAGCTTTCCTTGATTTTCACTAGTGGTAACACCCTCCTCTTTGGTCCCAACAGCATTCCTGGACAACGAAAGAAAAACCAATTCCAAATGACAGGGCAGATGAGAAGGACCTTTTCTTCTCTGACATCTTTTCAATTTCCAAGTTCATCCTTCTTAAATCATCCTTTTGTTTACATGTCAGAGTGTCTCTTCTCAAATCATCATCAGAAAAGGAATGGAAACCTAAGGGATTTTTCTCCTTACATAGAAAAGGTACACCCCAAATCAAATTATTTGCAGTAACTTGACAGTAGTTGCTATACTAAAAGAAAACATAAACACAAAAGCAGTTAGCAAGATGAACCTGTGCTTCCAGTAATATAAACAAAACGAAAATAATGAAACGCCTATTGTAACTAAGTGAAGCAGGACTTAGAGCAACATCTCACTGTCATAAATATTCAGTCACTTCTTCCTTCCAATAGAGCATGAGTTTGAAACCCAAGTGAGTATTTGGTCATTTGCTGTGAATTTGTCGTCTTTGCCTGTTTTGGAGAGAGAGGCTAATTTCTTAATAAAAGCACTGGCTAATGAAGCAAACACAGATTCACTCTGCAGTTCAATCTGTAACAAACTGCCTGTAGCCTCAGGCAAACTAGAAATTCCACGGTTTAGTCTCTCCTCTGTAACATGAGGAAAACAGCAACTTTTTTTTCTGCCAGTCTTTACCTGTACTGTTCACTTAGGCTGAAAGAAATTTGAGGACTAAACATTTTGTATCTGTGTCAACAGTGCTTAGCATAAATAAAATCATTGGAGGTGTTCTTTAAAATGGTACTAGGTACCAGTATTGTTATTAATATAGGAATAGTAATATATATATATTATATATCACAATATATAATAGTAACAGTCTGTGTATACATATACACATGATATATAGTATATCATATACTACATACACAAACTAATTATATGTATATATATATATATATATATTGCTCTATAGTAATCCTACCAAACTGATGTCATGGAGAATGGAATTGTGGGAGGCACAGTAGCACAGTGCTTGTGCAAACAATTGTGAGCTCTAACAGACCCACAAACTCTTGAGGGTATTAGAGGCAATGAGTGTACAACACAAGGCACTCTTCTGACTTCTGCATACACAAAAATTTTTGAAAAAGAGAATTGTCCTGCAAATACTGATCCTGTGCAGTGGTCACAAGAAACTAAATGAAGCCAAATTTCTGTGTGTTGGTCTACAATAAATGAAGGGTCACATTTGCAATATACAGTGGGTACTTTAAACTTCCCTTTCAAGCTTTTTCTCAGCAATGTACAGTACACACAATTATCACCTCCATGTTCTCTGTCTCTCTCCAGCTGACTGCTATTATCACCTCTTTATTTCAGTATTTGGTTTCCTTTACTTTGCTCACTCTCTTCTCCTCCCTAACAACTTCTAAGGATATCACTTTTCCTCCTACCTTCAGATACATGCATTTATTTCTCCTTCAAATTTCCTTTTTCATCTCTCATTCCTCTGCTTCAGGCACAACAGCCAAAGTGCCATCCACTTTTGTTTCTGACCTAAGAACACATATATTCACTTCCTGAAATGATTTGCAGCTGTATGCATTTTTAAGCAACCTGCAGCCAACACAGTTTTATTTATTAATGGAAACATCAGTAAATCTATGTATTAGTAAAAACACATTTTAATGGATAATTCCCTCATAGAAAATGGTATCATCTCCCATTTCTTCATCTAAAAAAGCGACTTAAAATACAAAGTTCAGTAGACCAGCATATAATCTTTCCCATAAATAGATCATTAAAAAATTCTACATTACATACAGTATTTGCAAAGGAAACCACAGAAATGTGCATGGCAGTGACTCAGCGAATTGGAACTCTGCATGTAGGGTTTACAGAAAGCTGGTAAAGCTCAAAGTAACAGAATAAAAAGCATTAAGATCCACAATACAAATAAAATAGCTTCCCATTGGAAACAAACTTACGGAAGTGACTTGAATATTACAGACATTTTTGATAAAGAAGAATTTCCCTTCTAGGTATATTTGAACTTTCTAAAGCATGCATCATGTCAGCCTAGAGTATTTTGTGATATACCAGGAGTTCTGAATTTGGTATATAACCATAAGTTATTATTGAAGTGGAGGTCACTTCTGTTCTGCAGCAGAATGGACAATACCAACTCCCTTAGTTGCATTTGTATCAATGAACTTCAAAGTAATTTCCAAAAGGCAATTTGCCTCTTTGCCGCAACTGATTGAATGGGACACTGAGGCACATGAAAGGCAAATACCCCTGAGCAACCAGCAAGCCCCCAGCATGGTGGAGAGCAGGCACACCATGTCTGGTTGGCACAGTAGCTGCCCCACCTGGGACACTCTATAACTAGAATCAGTCACAATGCTATAAAACCAGTAGTAGCCAGCACATTTTTTCTATCTACCACTACAAAGCCCCACTAAATGCAGACATTAACTGATTAAGACTTATAAATAATGCTTTTAAACAAACACTACATAACTTCTCTCAGATTATTCAGTAAAACAGAGGCAGAACTAGGAATAAAACTGAAATGTAAAAACAGAGTTTAAAAAGCACTTCAAATATGCAGTGTTACTTGTTTTGAAGAAGAAGCAAGCTGTGAAGAGTTAAAGGATACCAGTTACTATTGCAATGAAGATTTAAGAGTATATATCGGCCACTGGTCTGCTATTTGCCATTCTGAGACACCTTGATGCCCCACGCTATTTCTCCATGGCTGGAGCTTTTTCTTGCTCAGATAATTGTGTTATCAGAGAGAGGAGAAGAGTCACCTTAGTCATCCTTATGCTCTCCCTGAGACAAACAGACATCTCTGAAAGGTGAAGGTTTTCCCCGAGTAGGGCACTATGCTGGGACTTTGGTGCTTTTTGTAAATGTCCAAAGGTAAAAGGGATAATTGTAAACCTGCATGATTAATGACAGTGTTTTACACATCTGTCAAAAACATCCTTCATGCTACATCCTGAATCTGAGTTTCTTGTAGTTCAGAAGTTACTAAAAATGTACACTATTTTTACTTATTTGTATTTATGTGGGAAAGTAAAAATATGGGAGTTGAATGGAACAGCAGGGCAGACATCAGGTTATGTCAAAGCTTATGGCCCACCACGAGTAAAAGTAATTCCTAAGGTTGTCCCAAAATCCTTGATTTCTGCCAATCAGTGCGTACAAAACATTACTGCCGCGGCACTACCTCAACATATTAATCATCTGAATATGAAATGATTTCTCCAGAAATCAGGTCTGTTTCCAAAAACAAAGACATGTAAAAAATCAGCAATTAAAAAAGAAAAAGAGATACTTTTAAAAAGTGGTAATTTGTTACAAAATATTTCCTTGCATTGGCGTTCCTGTAGCAATAATGATCTTGGGATACAGGGAGAAGTAATATTTTTTATTCCACCAACTTCAAGGGCTGGAAAAAGCATATAAGCTTTTGGGCTCAGACTCATTTCACCAGGTCTGCTGATTCTTCTGGTATTGTGTCCATGTGAAATAACCCACTTTCCAACAATGATAAATAGGTAAAAATCTGGTCACTGAGTTAGTGCATATGCCTTCAATTGAAAGAAAAACTGTCTGCCAAGCTTCAACCAAGTAGATCATAGGTCTGTGAAAAAAAGAATCTAAAACGATGGAATCCAGTTGCTATAGTGGCAAATGAAACAAATAAATGAGATACCATGGAATGCTGCAAAACATTTGTGGTCTGATTAAGTCATATTTGCCACATGTGTGAATACTAATCGCACAGTTTAGTAAAGTGGGTACAAAATAGTACAATCCCCCTTTTTTTTTTATGTATGTTCTAATTCTTATCTGAGTACGTGTTCATGAATTGTAACCCGTGTGTCCAAACATACATAAAACTGCATTTTATTGTAATCACAGGCAAAGCATAGTCCCTTAAATACATAGACAATAAATTCATATTAAATTACTAAACCTTCAAAGAGATATTTACATCCTTCTCTATGTTTGGATGGCCTGCTGAGGAGACAGTGCTTTTTGCAGTGATTGCCTCTAGGCCGACCTGCATATAGGGTGCTTTAGAGCACACAACCTGTAGCTGGCAGCTGACATATTAAACCCTCTTCAGCATAAGCAAACCTCCCTCCTAATACATTATTTTTTTCCAGGCAAATGTTCTCTTTTCCTGATGAAAGATGCTTTGAATATACTCATCACTTATCACAATAACGTATCACTGATTCTACTACATGCCTATATTCCCTAGGAAAAAAACTCAGGAAAAAATCAGAGATCTATTATGTCAGAAGATAAAACAAGTGTCTGATTTTAACTGAGACAGAAGAGAGGATGGCACAGATTATTATAAAAAATGCATACTTGTTATTAATGCATTTTGTACTGATTTTAAAGTTTAATATTTATTTACATTTATAACCTGCAAACCATGTATCTGATAAATCATGTGGCAGCACCAGAGAAACGTACCAGCTTAAGTGTTATGAAGGAGTCGTGTGTGGCTCCAGCAGTGACTACAAGTAACGTAAGGTGCACAGAAACCGAATGTTAAAACAAAATCGGTGTTCCTAATATTGTCATAATTATGGGAATGAATCAAGTGCATATTCATTCCACACTGCTGCTGGTTTAACAAACAGACCTAGCAGGCCAGGGCCAAACCCTGCTTCTAGGAAAACACAGCTCAGTACTTACTCCACACCCTGAGAAAGACAGAAAGTCTAAAGCTCTCTTTTTATGTTCTTTTAGGACTTTTCTTTGGTCATTTGTTTTATGCCCATAATAATTGCTTTACCAAAAATTTGTATGAACAACTTCACTGAAAATCTGGTTTTGAGCTTTTATTATCGGTATTATTACTATTACAAATTCTTACTTCCATAGTTGGGCCAAGCTTTGTCTGTCAAAGCAAGGTGGTTTGAAGTGCAAACAGTACACCTCCTCACCCCTGGTGCTTCAAAAATGTGATCTTCCATCACACCTGCACGCCTTAGCAAACTTTGCATCTGCTTTGACACACAATGCAACTCATGCTTCACAGCTGATATGAAGAAATAAGGCACACTGAACAGGCTTGCTTTCAACAGCAGGACTGAAGTTTTGAGGGTCAGACAGACAGCTGAGATAATGTATGGCATTGTCAGATAAAAATACAGACAGATGCAAAGACACCAACGCCGCTCTACAGATATCGCACGGATACAATTTATATGAACACAGGCCTCATATTGTTGCATGGTCGTCCATAGTTTTAATCCTAAACATTTCACAAGGATGTGAAGCTCCTGGTGTGTCACTATGTGAGTAGTAGCTTAGCTACCCTGTAAACCTACATCCAGAAGCAACAGAAGCAATTCCTCTCCTTTCACAGCAGCACCAATAAGCCATCTAGCTCTCAACTTCTCTAATTACTAGATCCCATGGAAGTCTTCCCAGGGAAGCAATGGAAAGATACGGTAAGAAAACATACTTTTTATTTCCTCTTTCTTAATTTTCCTCAGTTTCTTGCATCCTTTTTCCTCATCCTTCTCCTCCTCC
Organism: Merops nubicus; assembly: GCF_000691845.1. NCBI lineage: Eukaryota > Metazoa > Chordata > Aves > Coraciiformes > Meropidae > Merops > Merops nubicus. Next base: position 18,965 of record NW_008613987.1, on the reverse strand, counting down.
ACATCCTCTTTAGCATTTTGAGTCTCTTCCAGCTTGTCTATATTTTTCTGTGTCTCCTTTATTCACTTGCCTCATATATTTTGGTTTTAATATTTTTCCTTTTTTTTAGGTAGGAGTTGGAACAGCATCACCTGACCGTTTGATTCATCTCTTTTCTCTCGCTTGTCTTTTTCCCTCATCCAACTATCTAATCTCCTTTTGTGTGCTCCCTCTGACCCCCTCCCCTTCTTTGGTAGGCACTCCCATGACTTAGTGTTGACACCGCATGTTCTCATCCTCTGTGCTAACCGAGGTATGGGACCTTGTCAATACAAGAAGGCAAAACTTCAGGAAAAGATCTCATCTGCAGATTTCAGCACTCAGACTTTTCATTTGCAACGCCTGGAATAGGGCTCACGTGTTTACCTGTTGCTAAGTACTCAAAGATATTTTAGAAAATGTCCCTCATTACTACGTGCTGGGCTCATTTGCACCAGGAGGAGCCTGTGTGTGTGTGTTTCCTGTAGATTACTGGGAACAGCAAATACTCAGAAGCACTCGGCACCTGTGTTCAGTTAGGAAGCTGTCTTCACCTTACTCTGATGAGTCTCCTCTGGCAGATACGTAATGTGGTTAAGGCCAGCTTCCTACTTCACAAAAACTGCTGTGCTCTTACTGTATTATGTAAAGGGGGTTTCCTAATGCTCCCAGAGGATGCCACTCAGATAATTTGGTCTTTTTTACCTAGCAGCATTTCTCAATTTTCAGGTGCTATGCTCTCAGAGGTTTAGACATGCTACCAATTTCCAAGTTCTTCACATAAGTTATAGGAAATAAAAAAAAAATCTTTTAAGCTACTGCTGTTTTTCTCCCCAGATCAGGGGGATAGTTGGTACTACTGTATTCACGCTTCAGTGGTGAAACTGGCAAATAATGAGGAGAGATACCAGACAGAGCCAGGTAACTGCAGCATGATCATGCGAGAAGTGTACAAATCCAGCGATGTTATTTTCACAAGTTTGGCAAATATTCTGAACCGCAAGGCAACCAGCTTCAACTGCTATTCTTTCCATCAGGTAATGTTTAAATAACAGCCAGCTACTAGTGGGTATTCTGTTGGAAATTAAATTACAGATTTTCCGTGGTTTGTATCAGAAAACTTTGCAAGTTATGTAACAAGTGGGAAGTCCTTCCCAAAGCACTGAAGATTTTATTCACCACTAATATACAAAAATCTTAACACTTTGCTGAAAGAAAGGACATCTCCTTGTTTGTACATCAGAGCGAGTGATGTACAAACTGTACAGCAACTGACCCAAATAATCATGGAGAGATGGCTTTGTAAAAAATCTCACCAGTTTTAGACCTTCCAGTCTTTATATGTCAGGTTATTATGAATTTTGATCCTTGCCTGGCTTTTTTATTCTTCTGCTTGTCAAAAATCAAGGAAAAAAGCTTTCCATCAGAAAAACAAAGAACAAACAAGCCAAGGCCACTGCACCTAAGACAAGGCTGCCAGGAAGAACAACACTTGGAGAGATGGCCAGAGGGACCCTGCACCACTCTCTGGTGAGCTGAGCTTTTCAGCAGAGCAGCCAGCAATAAGAAAAGAAAGGCAACTTGTGAAATAAGTAGAGATGTATCACTTGGACAGGCTCATTCCTCTCTGTAACTTGTCTTTGTCTGCTGTTTGTCCCAGTTTTTGTGCGTTGTCTTGAATACAAGGACAGAGGGTATCTAGGAACGCCTTTGTTTCCCAAAAGCAGCATAAAAAGAATAGAGTACAAAACTGGGAGAGTTCATAAAGATTGTAGTGGCACAGAACCCACACAATAATCAATTTTCCAACTCCACAGAGGCAGAGCACATTCCCCTTCCCCCTTCTCTGACCTCTAGAGTTTTCATATGAAGACAATTCTTTGTTTCTGACCTCTAAAACCATTAAACTCCACAGTAAGTAATTTCTGTGTCTATATTTTACTTTCCCTGCCACAAACAAAAGATGATTCACATTTTTAAAAAGAATTCGGGACAGTGTCTATGAAAAACAAAGAAGGAGTCTTGCTGAAATGGTATGCTAACTTGGACAGATACTGCACACAGTCCTGCCATGTAACCTGGCTCAAAATCAGCAATGCTTAAGCTTAAATTGATTCTGTCTACAGATCTGTTTATGTGGGCATCGGTTAGAACAGGGGCAACCTCCAGTCTGCAGTCTGTGCTAACTGAAGAGAATATAACTTCTGGAAACAAATGTTGTCTGTGCATCATCCTGTCCAGTTCCAACACAAAAAGGTGCAATGAATGAGCTGATAGAAGTCCTACTGCTATGACACACTAGTTTTAAACACTAAAGGTTAGCCTTTAATTAAAAATTCCTACTACTGATCAGATCAGATTAGAGATCAGGTAGACAGCTATCAGAAAATGGGAAAGAATATTTCCCACAAAAAATACACCTTTGGAATTAATTAAGGGTTGATGTGGATCCAACGTGCAGGACAGTCTCAAGAAAACAAATGACATCTTTGCTAGAGAAGTTCAGTAATTCGGCAACTAGAATTGCAGCCAACAAAGATGAATTCATCTGCATAACTAATAAATACAGGAAGTGAACTTGACATTTCAGAAATAGACCAAGGCTGAGACATAACCCTACTCTTCAACAGCTCTCTTTAGACAGGTAGTTATTTCTCCTGACAGAAGCTTAACCTCAACTTCTCAGACGTGCTCCTTCACAGAATAAACAGAGATGAAATCCTTGCCCTGCTAAAACTGATAGCAACCCTGCCATTGATTTCCCCATGTCACTGCTCAAGTCATAGTGATACCACTGGTTATGGATGAATCGACTGACTGAGATGATGAAAGGTATCAGTTTTATGGCACCGTACAACTCTCTCAGTGATGCCTGTCACAGGCGTATGAATCTGTATGCATGAGATACTATCTGGTGAAACAAGGTACCACTTACCACACAATTTTTTCTGTAGACAGGAATAATATTTTTAAATTATTATGGTATTTATGTATACATAAAATAGAAAATACAGTTCTTGACACCATATGCAATTTTATGGTAAATAGTTTGGACTTTTATCTTCGTGCAGAATGATGAGCCTCCCTCTGTTTCTAAGAAATTTATAAACAATATTAAGACTGAATTGGTAATGGGATTGCATAGCTCTGAGGTTCATTTCCCTTATGTTTTCCATTTCTAGAGAAGATTTTTTTTTTTATAATTAAGAATTTTTAAGGTTTTGAAAAAGTATTGCTGTGAAAGCGTGGTATATCTGAGTGTTAGCAAGACATTAATATGCAATATTATTGATACTATAATAATACGTAATATTATATTAATATGTGTTCAAGAAAACAGTTGTTTGGTTTTTTATTTAACTATAGGCAACACTGTTACTGCAGAGAAGGGATGAGAAAAGGGGAGAAGAAAAACAATGATAAACAATGATGAGAGCCGATTACTATAACCTAAGGAAGTAGGAGACACTACTGCCCAAACCACCTCTGCTTGGGCTAATACACTGAGCTGGACCAGCCCTTCAAACAATTTATTCATACAGCTTTCAAGACATTCACCTTAAAATGCTTCTAAGGTATAAATACTCTCAAATATTTTGATACATGTCCATATTACTAATGGAAATATAATTGCTATTATTACAGACAGATTTCATAACTATTCCTTCCTTTTCTGCAAGTGGATTTTGCAGGCTGATGTTGACAGTTGAGCAAGTTGTTACAGCTATCCGGTCGTCATACATCAGTCAGAAACTTTTGAATATATGACTTTTTGGTTAAAGAAGGCAATCTTTTTACTGTGGAAAATTTATAGATTTACATTTTCCACTTTTTGTGGCTTTTTTTTTTTTGTGATGAATACATGTTTAAAGAAACTGCTGTGGAAAAAACAGGGCAGAGTGTTCACAGGTGAAGTAACATTTGAGCTCAGGTCCTTAGGAGCTGCACCAGGCTCTGTGAGGGAAGCTCACAGAGAAAAGGGATTCATCAGCAATGCTGCAGTAGCAAAGGGACCCAACTCTCACTGGCAGATTTCACTCTGCCAAGGGTGATGAATCTCTTCTGTGTTTTGTTGTACAAGGTTAGGCTCCAGCACGGCCACTCTTGCATTCAGAAAAACTACCTCTGAATGTGCGCAGCTGTTGTCAAAACATGCAGGAACAGATGGGAAAAAATGTTTATTTCAGTAGAAAACAATAGCCAGGGATCCTGACTTCTCCAGAATTGTATTCCCAAGCAGTCTCACTCTTTCACCAACGGGACCTCTGTCATATTCTCTAAAATCTAATGTGTCCAAATTGTAACTACAAATAAGTGAGGTGCTAGCATTCTCAAGGTAGCTTAAGAACACCTTCATAATTTTATGGGCAATATGAATTAGTATGAAAAATGGGGAGGATAAAATGATCACTAAAACATCAGAAAGAATTAAACTGAAAGGTGATGAAAAGCCCAACAGCCATAAGCTTTCTCTGGGATTGAACTAAAAGAACTTGGATAAATGGAGCCTGATACAGCAAACAATTCCTCTACCAAAGACTTTCAAAAATGTGTTCTCCAATATTTCAAGTTGAAAAAAAACCCATCCAAGATGCATTCATGTAATTCATTTCAGCAACCTATTATGCCAAAAAATCTCAAACAAAAGGCCTCTTCAAATATTTCAGCAAGTATACATTTCTTCAGAGCAACATGAGCTTGAACTGCCCTTTAGTTATGGCACAGAGGAGACTTCCTGAATACACAGGGCCATTTGTTGTCAGCTGATTCACAATGTACATTCACGAAAAATGTTAGAGGTTAGGCACTTTCAGTATGTGGAATGTCACCTGAAAGAAATGTCATCAGAGCTGGCACTGATGTGATGTGAGGAAAAAATCAATGTATGTATGTATGGCTTGGCAGCATTTGCAAGCGTTCAGTTTGTAACCTCCAAACTCAAGGGAGGACAATCTGAACAAACACAGCAGGACTCATCAGGCTCTTTCCTCGGCTCTACACACACATCATGTCATGCTAATCCCTCCAAAACACAGCAAAACAGTACAGTAGCTAGCAGAAGCTGATGCTCCCCTTGTCAGTAGCAACTCTGATACTGCTCCTTTAACACACAATTTAGGGAATAAATAAATAGCAGTGCCATCTGCTCCACCCCACAAAGGACCAATTTATCAAATCCAGCAGCAGTGGACAGATCTTGACCTGCTGTGGTGACGCAGTACTCACACCCTGAAGGATGAGCTCTGCTGTCATCTACTGATGAACAGCAATGCCAAATGGTTTGCCATGCCTTGATATAGAAAACACAGTAACAATGAAACATTTTGCACAGACACAACTACAGAAGCAAGCATAACACTTTTCAGGTCCAAATGCTGCATAAACAGTGCCAAGTATCTGATGGCAGTGTGGCCTTATCTTTCCCTTAGCTTTTAAACATCTGCTTGAGAGAATGAATGTCCTACTTGACAAAGCAGGGAGGGATGAAAAGGTCAGACTTCTTCTCAAGAAACTACATTTGTGACTACCAACAGAGCAATTTTGAAACCTTGTGTAGATACACATATATTCATGTAATTAAAAATACAAGTCCTGCTACAGCAGTTTGGTGTACTTGAGAAATGAGTAATTTATTTTTTTTTCTAAAAACACAGAAGTTCAAAAGGCACAGTGAGATTTTTTGAACAAGCATTTTAAACAGAACATTTTCATCACAAATTATACTTTGGTAGAATGGCAAAGAATCATTCAGTTAAGTGTTTCTGTAATTTTAGAGGAAGATCTGTCAAAGTCAGAACTTGTGTTTTGGGGAAGAGGCTCTTTTGATTAAAATTCCTCATGACCAGAGTGACATTGCGCTGGGAAAGGCACCTTAACACAGAAACAGTTGATCCCTACAACTAGCCTGGGATGTATGACACACAAGTTCAAATCTCCACTGTTCTAGCCTAATAGGGATTCAGATATGACTCAAGCAGTCAAGGAAATAAAGATATCATTCTTGCTTGCAAACAATATTCCTTAATCACCTCTGAGGGATTAGCTGGAAGTGCATGCACAACATGCACAGGGAAATCAGTGTCTTAGACTTTTGTTTATATAATGAAGTGTTTGCATTATTTTACTCACCATGCCATGATTTAGCCACGCTGGTATAAAATTATCAAGCAGCTTCGGGTAAACCAGTTCCCTGTCATAGATATAGATGCTCCAAAACATTGTCACAACAAACTAAGAAGAAAAAAAAAAGACATTTAAAAATATATGCTTCTGAACAATTAGCTACACATTTTAGATAGCAAAATGGGGCATTTAGCTAATGACCTACAGACAGACACAGACATTATTGTTCTTTGACCAAATACTGCTTTAATCAACAGTGTGAATCTGCATTATTCTTTGCATTCACAGGAGTTTCAACTTTTCTACCTTTTTTTTCCTTTTTGGCTTTCAGCCTGGAAAAAAATCTCATTTTTTGACTTAAATGCCTGTGGCCAAATTACAACTGAGTGCTACACTTTAGTAGCAGATGTGGTGCATAAATAATGATTCACCACTAACAAGATATAAAACAAATGGAAAATCAGATAAAATATCACTTGTAATTCATAGAACATATAAATTTGAAACATTCACCTCTAAACAGAAGTCTTTAAAGTCACCTTTCCACCTTTTCATGTTAGCCATCAAAATGGCATTGTTTAAAAAAAAAATAAAATTAACTCTTTAACTACTCTGCACACAATTCATGGACTGGGATCCACAGAAAAGAGGTCTAGTATCTGCTCGTTTGTCAATATGAAATTTGGCTTGGTTATTGTCAGAGACTATTTATCAAGAACCTAGAGAAAGACTATATTTCCTCTAGACTGAGGACAGGACAGATGGCTCAGATAAAGTTTGCAGTAGGCTATATTTTTTTGCCAAAGTGTGTACAAATCCTTCAAAGATACCCTGATGTCTGAAAAGTAAAGACAATATAAAGCCACAAAAATATACAGAAGTAATAGTTTTATCTTACCTTAGCTGGGGAAAGACCAAAGTAAGTAATTTAATTAAAACACAATTACTTTCTTAACTTGAATTTGAGTTGTAGTTTTCTAGTAATAAATGGTGTATTGTTTACAGCAGTAAAACCCAACACTTGTGCCAGGAGCTTTTCAATGATCATTTTCAGGGGATCTCTAAACAGCAGCGACAAGTCCAAGTTTAAACTTTGAGAAGCAACAGATAGGACTTTCACCAAGATCAGCAGGGAAGTATTCAGTTACATCCAAACTGATGGGGCCCATGATTTTACAGCTGATTTGGGGGGTCAGTAAAAGCAAATGCAGGTAATATGAGGTGAGCACAGCAAGGCTAGCAAATTATTAGTGTGTGTGACAGTGTAGGCCTAAGTTGTTTCATATGCTTTTGACTTAGCCAAGTTAAAATTGAGATTGCAGTTTATCAATGGTACCTTGTTCTAACCACAGACACACAGATTTTGGCCAGCCAGTTATGTGAATGACCTGAACCAACACACTGCTCCCTCAGTGTGCATTCAGTACATAGTTTCTTGGTTTCCAACACACTTGTCCATCTGTTATGATAGCTATTGGTGCCTGCTCAGAATAAGGTTGGACTATTTGACTAGCATACAGAGGCCAGGAAAAAGAAAAGGTTATGATGGACAGCCCCAAAAATATTGCAAGTGTAAAGTACCCCACAAGAAGTCTCTCTTCTGGGCTATCTTGGCATTGGCCTAGCCTATTTACGCACGTGCTGACACGCAAATGTCAAGATATGAATAGCTGAACAGCAGGGAAAATGGAAGCCAAGTCTCCTCTTCTCTATAGGCTTCCTAGAAGTCATGTATTAGCACAGTGGGTCTCTGAGAACCTGCTAAGACCAACTGGGAAACAAAAACATATTGTCAAGTGCATGAAGACCAAGACTGATAATGTTTTTTTCCAAGGCAGCCTTACAGCAAGAAAAAATCACTCAGGTCAGTATAAGGTTAGTCGAACCTTATACTGCATACAACAAAGCTGCCATGTTTTGACCTGTGATTTTTGTGTGGAGCAGCGTAGAACAATAGACTTTACCAAGGAGGTAAAGGTAAGAAAAGAGGGGATGTGCCATCTGTCCTTTACCCCAAGTTAGCCAACGGATGGAACGGGATCAGCCTGGCTGGCTGCAGCCATCTGGAGCCACAGACGGCAAAGGCCGCCTAGCGAAGCGCCATCGCCGGGCAGACATAAGGTGAAGGAAGCGCGCGGGGCGCAAGGTGTTACAGACCTCACCCCGCCTGCGGGACGACCCGATGTGAGGCCAACACAACGCTGTGGGGGAGATCCCTTCCACTGTCTGAGTGGCTTACCTCACCTTCCCTTACAACTAGTTCATTTGGATGAAATGAACTATGAGAATGAACTATCGCACTATGAATTCAAATGAACTACAAAAATTAGCTATTTGGATTAAAAAACTAGCATCAGGACTTGCCTACTTAGCTACCTTGGCTGCTTCTGAATTTGTTTACTTTGATTAATGGGCGACTACTGATTTGGTACTTTGAAATTACCTCCACTATGCTTACACTTTGGTAATGGTAGACTTCTGTTTGGGCTGGGCTTTGACAAGATCACATGTGGTCATGCAGTGCCAGGCCATAATACAACTGAACTGCTTCTTTACAGTGCCCTTGTAAGGCTCAATTGGAATTGCAGCTCTTATGCTCATGCTGTCTTCACTGTGGCCCAATTAATCACTTTTGTGGGGACAGTCACAGTACTACTCTTACATGCCAGGTTGAATAGGCTGCTCAGATGCAGCAGACATCTTTCAGGGAGCCTAGTACTTTTATTTTCTTTTGTTACCAAGGCAAAAAGGCACAAACATCACCTTTACACTTCTTTGTTAGACAAACTCAAGGCCTGGAATTCAAGGAAGAAATCAGGCACCAGCAATTGCTTTTACTCTTCTTTGCACGGGAGCCTCCCAAGACTGCCAACAAAGACAGAATATTTGCTTATATGTAAGGCTAAGAAACACATAAAAGAACAGAAGAGTCTCACATTTGCTACTTACCCTATCTAGTGTACTATAGACTAAAGGGAACATCAAATTTGCAAGGAGAACTTGGAAAATGCTTAAAAATATGGAGTACCTCACTTGTTCCAGGCATCTAACGTACCGCTAAAGAAATACGCAGCAGCAGGAAAAAAACAAGGCTGAAAATGAAACTCTGTTTTCCCACTTAGGGAGATATTCCTTGAGTTTTTGTCCTCCATGTCTGAAGCTTCAGAGGATATGAGAAGAGCATGTGGCACTGCCAAGGGAAAAATTTTAAAGGACAAGTTGGGAAATGGTGATTCAAAAGGGAAAACAAGTGGCTTTATCAAAACACCACAAATGGAGGCAAAGAGAAACTGAGAGAGGAAAGCCAGTAAAAAGAATTGTATAATTTGCTGTTTTACATGAGCCCAACCAAGAAATGTTATGCAAAAGAAGCATGAACTCAGTGGAACTTTATTTTCCTGCACTATGTGTTTTTGTTTTTGGCTGGGCTGCACAGTTCACTCATTTCCTGGATGGCTTCACGACAAATTAAAAAAACCCCAATCCTTTGACCTTGACAAAATTTCTTCTAAATACAGCTAAAGGTAAGCTTTCTGGCTATCTCTCAAGACATTTGTGGTTAACAGCGAGTATTGTTTGTGAGCCTCTTTGAGGCTACATATAGAAGCAAAATGTTATTAAAAGCAGACCACAGTAAGCACCGGTTGGCATGGGACTCGCTCTAGGTGGGACCTAGTGCTAGCACAGCATTACACCAAATGAATTTGAAACGGGCCAGTGAAAGAAATGACAAGGAGTGGGAAATGAAAATCAGAGAAGGCTCCCCTCAGAGAACAGAGTTCAGGAGGCAGCTGCACCACTGCTCACTCACGTTCCCATCATCAGTTACCACATCACCACAGATGAGGGCAAAATATAAAATAGAGGGATTTTGGCATGGTCAAGTCAGTTGTGGAAAGAAAAGTATTCTGCAGTCCAGTAAAGTAACGAGGTAAGTAGGAGAGCACAGCAAATGCCTACACCTCTTTTCTTGGGATAAGATCCCAGATCAGCATTACTGGTGATCTGCAAAAGAAGGGCGATCAGCTTTCCTTGTGATTGTACCAGTACAGAGAAATAAGATAAGAAAGCACACCTGGTGTTCTCTCTTTCATGTCACAGGTTTTTAAAAACAGCAAAGTATAACATAAAGAATATGTGATCATTCTAGCCAGTTTAGACTCAGACCTGAATGGACATATTAAAGCCATGTGATATAAAATATTAATAATACAGTTTGTGATTTTCTAGGCAGCAATCCCTCTTCTAATATGTAGCAATATCAATTTTCTTTCTTCTTCCTATTTCTACAAAACACTGTCTTAAACAACTAGAAATGCCTGTTTTATCTCTTCCCCATGTTGGATACAAATTACAAGAAACATGTTGATAAAATCATACACAGTTTACACAAAACACTAATTAACCACAAAAACTTGGCAACTTCATGATCTATGTCAAAAAGTAGGGATAGCCTAAACTCTGGTATAGTCTCTGACGTTTAATTGTCTCACACTACTTTAGCAGTGTAAATTATTGCCAATATAATCTCCTTTACACTGATAAAGGGGGTGTAAGTGCAGCCAGTGTAGATAAGAATTGGTAATGAACTCCTAAAATGTCTGTGCAAGCATTTTAATTCAGTGGGTGCTTCCTGATCTCTTAGGCATTTGAATAGTACTGCAGGCTTATAATAATCAAAAAAAGAGCTAGGAAGTGTTGCCCACAGACTTTTCTGTGCAATAAGGCTCCACTGCATAGAAAACTGCTGTGTTGATTTCTGATTTCATTCCCTTAAGAGTTGTATTATAAAAAGCAACATTAGGTAAACAGTAGCCATTCAAAGGTTCATGTGTTTTACTTCATGCTCCTAAACAAAATGGCAGGTTGGAAATTCAGTTTTATCTGAGCCCCCAAAGATCCACAAGGCATAACACAGCACTGGAGAGATGTGATTTGCTGCAAAGATTTTGCAAGATTTGATTTGTTGCAAAGCCACCCAAGGAGATTGTTTGCCCTTAGGCTGGTTCTCTTCCCTCGTTTGGAAGGTGGGAGGAGGTTAGTGGTCAGACTTCCCATGTGGTTTATATGTAATTTTAATACTTTTTTAGGAAGTACTAAAAATGAAATACTTTATTTTGTTACTTTTTTTTTTTCACACTTCATTGTTTGAATTGGGAATGGAAACCCCTTTCTCGTCTGTTTTTCAGAACAAGTAATCTCAAGGGCTTCAGTAACCAGGAAATGCAGAAAAAAACAGTGCTGAATTGCTCTTCAAAAACTACAGTTAGTGGGCTTTAAAATGTTCCCCTTGTATTTGTATTATTCCCTAAACAAACCCTGTGTAAAACACTGAGCAATAAAAATAATGTATATGCTAAGGTAACTGACAAGTATTTAAGCATGACCATTGCTGTTACATTAGAAACCAAACAAGCATTTTATTCACATCCATCCCAACTTTCACATGTGAAGGTTCCCTTCTGCCACTACTGGAAACCACTGAGAAGCTCCATGGAGAGTTAGGTGGGTGAATCTCAACAAAAACCTGCATCTGAACTTCTGTTCGAGTTTTTGTTTGTTTGTTTGTTTGTTTTTTTTCTTGAATGAGGAAGCTGTTGAAAGACTATGGGAAACAAGGGAACTTTATTTCTGCAGACACTTTGGTGTTAAATAACTTCCTTCTAACAATCACCTCCAGCATACCAAAATTTCATTGAGTATTTTCTTACACATAAATAGCTCTTTAGAGAACAAAGCCAGTGTTAGCCTTTTGCTGTTTTCAGGCCCTGAATTTTTTCCACCCATAATCCCACTGAAGAAGAGCTCCCAGTGGCTGGAAGCCCTTCAGGCCCTGGCCAAGGCTTTGGCAAAGGGCAGCTGCAGTGTGGTGGGCGCTGCTGGAAAGGATCAGACTTCAGGAAGGAGCTGAGACTGCTGTTAAATTACTGAGTGCTGCTCTTTGGCCTTCCAGTAGCCAGAAGAAGAAATAACAATGAAAACAAACATTTTAGACTTTCCTTGTAAGAAGTGAAATGAAATAATACGTGGTAATCAATTGCTTCCCCTAGCCATTGAAAGGTCACCTTTGGAAATGGAGAGCATCTGTCAAATGAGCACAGTTGTTGCTTATTATTTCTGGATTTATTTTTGTTTAAGACAGAAGATGTTTCTGTATGAAAGCCTCGGGAAAGTAGCTTGCTCCATGGATGCAACTTATCTCTTGGGAACTACTGACTTGTGAATGTTGCAACAGTACTTCTGGTGCAGGCAATGGCTAGCTGGGGTTCCTTGCTTATGGGTGGCCAGAGAAGCAACACCTGAAAGAAATGTGCAGAATTGCTAGGACAAATTGAAGCTGAAATTCTCCAAGATCTCAAAAAGTTGCACAGTCAGGAACACTGCAAGTGGTGGAGGAGCACAGAGTTAAAACAGTGGCAGGAGAGAATCCTTGAATCCTGAGCACCATAAAAGAGCCAGGGAGGGTGTGCTCTGATGCACATAAAGACTCTACACTTCCAGATTGAAAAAGGCACTTAAAATCTTTATTTAAAGACAAATAATGTGATGTTGTTGTTCTCCTTCACTTCTACTATCAACAGAGTAGGAAAAGCATCTGTCGTCAATCACAATCACAATTACTTCTAATTCCCTATCTCCCCTAAAATACAAATGTAACATATAAATCTCTACACCCATAAACTACATATTTGCAAGCCTGTTTATGCACAGATTTTTTAAAAACTATTAGTTGATCCAGTTTCTTTTACCATGGTTGGAATTGTGGCAGCTCCCACGAGGCAGTCCAGCAAGTACAGTAAGGGAAGGCTGCCAGCTGGGTTTTCATGAAAGAAATACCTGCACATTATTTCACATGTGCTTTGCACTTTCTAACTTTGCAAAAGCACTCTATTTCTTCATGTATTGTGAAATCCCACAGAAATGGTGAAATCAGAATTTAATGAAGCAACTCTGAATATATCAAATTATAACTCACAGATTGGTACATTGTGTTAATTGCTGTCAACGGTAAGTGATTGGCTTTTGTGAAACAGTTTAACTTTAGATATGTCACAGTTTTCTAGTAGTCCTGCCATAAAAAATTGCTTCTAGTCAATTTACTTAGTGAACTACTGTACACTGAAATAAAAAAAAATTAGAATTAAAGGTTGATCCTGAATTACAATAAAAACAATAACAAGTAGTTCACATTTTTTTTTTTTCATGTAACCTAAACTTAGAACTAGACTGGCACAGATCACACTTCCATGTAAAGACCTGAAGTTCTGGATTTACAGCTGCTTTCAGTGTGTGGTATGAGACATGTAAAGACATTCAGCACCTTTTGCCATTGAAAGCAATCTACCATGTCCCAGTGGAGCAGAACCTGATCCAAAGAATCGTTTTCTTCAGAAAATCAAGACATGCAAACCCCACATTTTTCTATACCTTCTGTATGCTTTTTACACTATTGATAAAACCCTTTTCTACCCTATATCTCCTGTCAGCTCTGAATCCCCCATGGGATTAACAGGGAGCAATCTAGACATTTCACTTCCCTTCTTGGACATGACGAAATTGCTTACAGCACCAACTCTGGTCAGGTTGTTATGGTGTGAAACGTTTCACAGTCAGCATTTTCACCACTCCCAGCGATGACACACAGTATGGAAAAAGCCCAAATTGACTCTCAAGATGCTGCTGGTACAATTCACATTTGAAATCACTTGTACAATCAATTTCCTATTGTAAAGTAGATTTTTTTTTTTTTTAGTGAACTAAAAATAATTTCAGTGACATCAGTTCTCCCTTACACCTGTGAAAAACAAAGAGAGTAGCAAAATAATCTCTACCATTTTTATCTTTCTGCACATTATTTTGTGTAGAGGTGGGAAGGCCTTTCAGGCAGAAAACAATCAGTAAATAACACTACTCACTCAGTTTGTAAAGACCTGTGCAGATTAACACCATACTTACCACTCCAACAGGGAAAGCTAAAACAGCCATCACCCAGTCGCGGAGGGAAATTAGTTTTTTCAGCTGCCTCTCTTGCTCTTGACTGTCATTTCCTTTAGTGAGAAGACTGGAGAGGTCGGTCAAGACACAGATCCCAAAGAAGACAGCCTGGATAACCTGCATGGAAAGGGTACACACTCGTGAACACAGACAATACCAGATCTTTGGCAGAGAGGAGACTAGACACAGGCATGTGTGAAGAATATTGCCACAGAATTGACATGGGGAGTGGGAAAACATCAGTCCCTTAAAAAGGAGTAGAGTTTGATCACATAAAAGCCACTTGTGTTTCTAGACAAAAAGTTCTGCATGCACCTTGCTCCTCATGTATAAAGGAGAGGACTGTTCCAGAGGTGGGACTTGCCACCTTCACCTCAGACACATGCCACCCACTGGGGACTGAACTGCAGTCAGTTCAGTCTTCACTCCTGCTTCACTCCATACAGTTTGGCCTCAAAGCCATAGAATTCGTGCCTGAGGTGGAAGAAGTGAGGAATGCTCCCTGGAAAAGAAAGGAAACCAAGAGGAGCGGTTCTTTCCCCTGTTCCAGGAGGTCTCCCTTGAGGATCCTGCCTGCACCAGACGCTCCACTCAGAGGTGAAGGAGGTGCCTGAGACTTCCTGAGAAATGCAGCACACAGCCTGGGCTTCGGCAAAACTACCGCTACTTCATCTGTGGTAGTGAATGACACAACGAGAAAGCTGCAGGAGTTATTCAAGTCTTCCTTTCATGATGGCAGATTGTCATCTACCTGCTTTTTCCTTTTTTTGCATTTATGTATTTGTGTGCAATATCATAAGATTATCTGTTATATTAAATTGGTAGCTTAATCACACGAACCCACCGATTTGGTTCAAACTGAACTTGATCTTAGTTTGATCACTGCATTTTTCTTCCTTAATTAGCTTAATAAAGTTGTAATAAGTTAGCTCAGGAATGCTCTTGCCTGAGTACCTGCACATCCTTTCTAGCACAGTTCAGAGGAAGTGTATGCAGCCTGTTTACTCCCCGAGCTGGAAGCCTGGGTCACAGACCCACATGGATCCAATAATCTCACGTAAAAAAATTAAGAAAACATGGGCTTGGTTCCCAAATTGCAGAGCAATTAATAAAAAAAACCATAAACATAGGCTTAAAAGACATACTACATGTTTTTCAAAGCACGAATGGGATACAAGGATGGAAGGAAGTATGAAAGGAAGGATGGAAGGACGTACGGAAGGAAGGACAGAAGGGAGGAAGGGAGGAAGGAAATACCAAATAGATGTTGGCTGCTAGAAGAAATCCAGAGACGTGCAATGGTTGGACAGATTGAACTACATTCCCGCCCTCAACAATCCTTATATGACCCAAATACTTGTAAATTCTGGCTGTAAAGCTGTGAATAACAGACGTTCAAATGTCTCCTGGATCTGCTTGCAATTGTGCTGCCATTGCTCTCCCCTCTCCAGGCTGTAGCTACATTTAATTTGCTTGATAAATAGACCAAGTAACATTACAAAACATTCCCTGAAGCCATGAAATGTGAGACTACTAGTGTGAGAGATATACTGTGCTAGAAAAAGGTATTATCACTTCAAATGACTGCCTGGAAAAGCTACCATCTTCTACATAATTTCTGAAAAACCTTTTATATAAAAGTTGGGGCTCCTTGGAGCTACAGAATCACATGAACTCCCAGTGCACTTTTTCATATTATTTGATTGAAACAAGCACTCTGTAGAAAAAACTTTCTATACTCAGCCCTGTTTCCCACCGAACAGATGGCCTATTTGGAGAGAGGAATAGGAGAACTAATTATGCATTTGCTTTACTTTAAGGAGATACAATACCATCTACTATTCATTCAAGAGTGTGAAGGAAAATATATACCAAAGAAGGAAAAAGATTTAAGACAGATTTAAGACAGAACTGGGAAAAAAAAACCCAAACAAACAAACAAACCACCAAACAAAAAATCCACCTAATAGTAATGAGATCAATTTGGGTGTTAAAAAGTTTAGGCTGAGTACCAGGAAATATTTCCTAACAGTGAGCTCTGTCAGACCATGAAATAGTTCCTCAGAGGAAGTGGTGGAAGCCTCATGGCTTGAGTCACTCAAACCAATATTGGACAAACACTCGATGATGTACTGCAGGGAGCAGCATTACCCTGGCAGGGCTTGGACAAGTGACTAATGGATTGTTTGCAGCTCTAACTACGATTCCCTGAAATGGTTGCTCTCCAAAGAAACACAGGCTCAAACAATCACACGCCCACTTTCCAAGGGAATTGAGATTGTACATCCACTAATCAATCACAAACCGAACAGCTTCTCTCCCCATTATCCTGTTATGAATACACCACTTCAAGGGAAAATACAATGATATCATTGGGAGTAACTGAAAACTCCTAAAGGGAAAGAAAGTACCCAAAGATTTCAGAGAGTAGGTATGAACTAAAATATTCTGCAGAAAGTTTAACAACAAAAAGTTCATATAGGAAAGAGACAACTACATATTTATTGAGAACACTTAGAGCCATGAAAAATTTACAGTGTTCAGGAAGGAAAAGTTCCAGCTTATTCATGCAAATCATGTACATACATTCTCTCTCATACTTCCTTTGCTTTCTAGAATGTGCAAGGAAACTCTTCTGACACCTATAAACATTTAAGACTAGACTGAGGGCCTCCAGAGCTGCATGAGTCTCAGCAGCATAAACTGAACAGCCAGAGTCAGTAACAATTTATGTCCTTCGTGGGTCTGTCTTAGGAAAAGTGTAGCTACTGTTGGTTTATGGCATGAAATTTTTAAAGTTTATGGTTTGAAATTTTATGGCATGAATTTTTAAAGTCCATGCTCCTTGGTGTGAATGCTGCCTAACAAATGTGAAAAGTTCACAGCAAGGGAATAGAAGCTCCCTCTAGACAACATTCCCCCAAATGCCCTGGTGTTATCTCAGAATTAGGATAACATTTTCAAAACAAGGTAATAATATTCCTTATCAATGATTAAAGTAAACTAATTGTACATGTGTGCCTCCTACAAGAAAATAAAGACTTGCTTCAGTAGGACTGCTCTTCCACACGGTGCTCACTGCAGGATAATAGCTGATGACCTCCCCATATTCCCCCTAATCTGACTTCTTAAGAGTCAGACAGAAAATGTTATTTCCTCATAAACCTTTCTTCAGGGCATGGAGACTCTCTTCTCCCTGTGCCGCAGAGGTCTACAGTGCAGACAAAATCTCTGCACAACTGAGGTCAATGGAAATCCTGTCACTACACTTAGCAAGGCAGAAAATTCCCATGAAATTCACTGAATCTAGGATTTCATTGCCTGTAGACTCGTCCTCTTTCGAGCTCACTCTTGTAATCAGAAGCATTCTTTAGAGCCCAGGGCAGAATTGGAAAAGTCTATGGAAGCACTACTATTATTCATGGGTATTTTTTCCTCTTCCTGCTTTTGAAAACAGAGAATTTGCTATGATCAAATTATCATTTTTAAGACTTAACAAATTATTTTTTGATATTTACAAATTATTCCATGTTCCCCTCTATGAAATAAAGGCATCTGAGTAGGCTGGAAAATAGACAGCGCTGCCAGTATAAAACATGGGAGTAACACTCAGTAAAATCAGCAAAGAAAAACAATAACAGCATGGAGAATTAAGAAACTTTTACACATTCAAAAATGTCACGTTTGCACATGAAGTGCACGCCCATATTTGTGTATGCATGAGCACATGTATTAGGTACCTGTACTTCACTACCAGGTAAGCTTCCACTGTTTAAAGGCACTAAAGAAAGAGTCTGCAAATATAACCCATATTCTAGGAAGACTGTTTCACACTAGGATGTCAGGGGGCCTGTCTGATCCCTGAAGGCAGCCAGGGCCCGTCTCACCCCCAGCCAGGAGCAGGGCAGCTGGGGACACTGGGGCAGTCCCTGCCCCAGGCGTTTCCCTGGGGACTGGCCACCAGCCTGTGGGTTGGGGCAGACAAAACCTGACACATCAAAGCAATGCTCATGCTCAAGATCAAGACAACCCATGGCTCTCCACAGGAAGATGAAAGTATAACTCTACCAGCATGCAAAATTGAACTGCTGAAATCTGTCCTTTCTCATCTATTTCAGATTTTACAACCTGCCATATACAGAATGTGGTCTGGTTTTCATTTCCAAACAACAAGAATACGATTTATAACCTCAGAGTACCTGTTACAACTCCTTGTCACCTTGTGTCACTTCAGCTTTCATTCTTCCAGCCTCTAGACATTCTTATTTGATGTAAAAACGTACTATGACTCAGCAGTTAAGGTGATTGTACTTTCAGAAACTCTGAAGTTATTTGTCAGATTTTTATCTCTTTGCCCACTGTAAACACGAGTGATTTGACTCTGTTTTGGGACCATGCTTGGTTTGGATTGTAGTGTACTGGGCTGTGTTCAGGCACATGTAGACAGCCTGCATCCTGTAACAATAGCTCAGTTATGTACAGTTGCAATATACAGAGCAAGTCCAGGTTAAGTTGAGAATAACAAGATATTTTTTGCTAGAAAATGCACTGTGTTTACAGAACAAAGCCATGGGCTATAGCTGTTTATCAAATATGTTACTGCTCTTGACTGCATGAAACTAGTGATTCTTCTTGTCCATTGCCATTCCAGCATTACTGACAAGCACGTTGCTTTTATTCTTGCAATTTCTCCTCCCCTAGCTGTATCCTTGTTAGTTATAATAGCAAGCAGAAGCTGGACAACATGTAATGAAGTGCTAAATCAGAGAAGCTACTAACTTCAGATAAGGAAAATGCAAATATTTGAGTCTACAGACAAATGAAAGAGT
>NW_008613986.1:0-28395 GCF_000691845.1 Merops nubicus | reverse complement strand
GGTGAGGCTGACTGGTCTGCAGTTTCCAGGATTCTCCTTGCCCTTTTTGAAGACTGGAGTGACATTGGCTTTCCTCCAGTCCTCAGGCACCTCTCCCGTTTGCCACAATCTAGCAAAATGATGGAGAGGGGTAGAGTGACGACATCAGCCATTTATCTCAATACTCTTGGGTGCAACTCATTAGGGCCCATGGATTTATGTATATCCAGTTTCTTTAACTGATCACTAACCCAGTCTCCATTGACTAGCAGAGAGTCTTCCCCCTTCCAGGCTTTTTTTCCTGCAGCCAGGGTCTGAAGTTCTCGAGGGCTGGTCTCAGGGTTAAAGACCGAAGCAAAGGCAGCATTCAGCAGCTCTGCCTTCTCTGCATCCTCAGTTACCAGGGCTGCTGCCTCATTCAGCAGTGGTCCCAAACTTCCCCTGTTGTTCCTTTTACTACTGATAGATTTGAAGAAGCCCTTTTTTTTTCTCTTTTATTTCCTTTGCTAGTTTTAGTTCTAAGAAGGCTTTGGCATTTCTTACAGCCTTTCAACACACTCTGACTATCTCCATGTATTTCTCCCAAGTGACAACTCCCTTCTTACATGAACTATACACTTCTGTCTTCCATGAGGTTTCCTTCAGAAGCTCCCCGATCATCCGTGCAGGTCTCTTAGCCCATCATCATTATCATTAGATAATGATACTCTAGAGGGCCTGCCAGATTCCCACAGTTTGGTACCCAGCACTTTCTGGATGCAGTACCTTTAGGGCAGTTTGAAAAATGACATAGTAGGTGTTTTGTTTAGGTTTTGGCCCAACATATGTATTACAGATACAATTGGTCTCACAAACCTGTTACTGCCAACAATTTTAATGGATACATTAATTTAATGCAATTAATCAATTATGGAACAGGTCTGTGGCATAACTGATCGATATAACTTTGAGAACATTGAAAGAGTTGACACAACTATTATCAGTTAATCTACAGTATTTATTACAGTGTTAACAGTTAAAGCAGTTTATGATGAAAGCTGTAATTGTGTATACTGCACATGATAACTAAGTTCAAAGGTACAGAAATATAGGAGCATATATCATAAAACTGTTTTAAAAGTATAGCAAATCACTTTATAGCCTATAGTAACATTTTAGTGGCTGAGTGAAACAACGTTATTTTTCTTAAAAAGAATTCTCATTCTGAAGCATTTGAGTTATGGTTGAACACTTGGAAAAAAAAATAGTATTTTTATTAAAGATGTATGTAATGTGAGATTTTTCATAGAATTTTGCCTGAAACCAAGAGTATATATTATATTTTATCACAGTGGTGATGTCAATAAAAAATTTACCTTGGGTATTTTTTTAATAAAAAGGGGTTTTTTTTAGTTACAGGTAAATGTAACTTTTTGAAATTACAAAGCTAAATAAATACCTTTGTCAAATCAAATATGTCAACTGCAAAAACGTTTACTCAATGTTGTAATTTCAAGGATTTACAAAGACAGAAGTATTATTTATTTGTTCTTTAAACTGAAGGGGTTATAATGCATGTTAGTACTTGGAGAAATGAAGGCCTGATATAAGAAAGTAAAGCTAACTGTACTATGGATAGGGAAACAATAACATTGTTTTGCTTTTCTGAGCATTTATTCTTTTCCCTCAACCAGTCCTGGTATTGCAATCTGGAATTGTTTGGAAGAATATCTCTGCTTTGCCTAGCTAAGATTCTATGTCCTTAAGAAATATTCTATAAGGCCCATAGTAAAGTTCTTTTTTTCTTTATTCTGAATTCATATTTCAATTAATTTACAGAAACAGAAAAGCAACTTGATCAGGTTGGGCCTTATGATGTGGAGGTTTTTTTTACTATTTTAGAAGTACTAACTACCACAGCTGCTATACAATTATTGACTGTTAATAAAAATTAGATACCATGCATTCATGGTAATTAAACTTTAAATACACTGATGAGTAACAATGTAACTTTTACCTCCAATTAACTTGGCCTTTCACCTATTAAATGTAATCACATATTTACTTGTAGATTGAGCATAAACTGCACTACATTTTATAATCTTGTTAGTATTCATACTTTGTTAATGAAATTTGATCAGCATATTAAAGATATTGAGTTTTTGTAGTTAGTTCACATCTGTTGTCAGAAATAATTAGATCAGGTGGCAAATGACAGTGCCTTTCCTGACAGATGCTTTCACATTCTGAGTAGGAATGCCCTAAGTGTCTCTTTGGATATTGCCAGGCTTTTCAGTCAGGAGTTTATTTGCCTTGAGGTTTCAAAGCGGAACTTTTGGAACAATGTGACGTAGTCCCAGACAGGAGTGTATGTGACTTTCATTTCATTACCAGAAAAGAGATACTCCTATCAAGATGATTTTTAGTAAAGTTTTGTCTTAGAAAGGTAGAAGATAATGTAATCAAACTATCCCACTGTGGCTTCCTTTTAGAATATATACACATTTTCCAGTTAAAACACAAAAAACTTTACATTATGCATTTAAGCATATCTCAGACAATAAATTACACTTCACTCTAATAGTTCTGTTGTTCAAATAAATATGTTGACAAATTGGGAAAGATTGTTTTACAGAAGGATTTTCATCAAACAAAGATGAAAAAATTCTGACTTTTTGGAAATCATGGCTTCTGCTACACATGGTCATTCTCCTCTGCCTATGATTCAGAGAAGATACTTTGTGAGTGAACATACTTATGTAAGTGCTTTAAAATGCAATAAAAAAGTATCCTTTCCTCCATTTATCCACAGTGTATGTAGCCCACAGATAACAACAGTACGTGCTTTCCAAGTCTATTTTGGGAAGACACATTCGTGTCTCCTGGTTCATATCGTTCCACATGAAACAAGAGTTTTAGGAATGCCTTCAACCAACTCTACAGTGTTTTTTCTCTATCAAACTACACTGGAATCTTCAGTGTTCACCAGATTGACAGTTCCTGCCCATATGTCATCTAACCACTTGGAGGAGAGGTTCGAATGCACATCCTGACAGCCAGCAGGGAGGATGCTCTCTGCTACTAGCACCACACACAAAGCTGTGAATTTATGTAGGAATTTTGGTGATGAGAAGGAAGATTTTTATTTGTGCATGCTCAGAGAGAATGACCAGAGAGTGGTCTTTCTCATGTCCCTGCTAGGTGAACAGCAATGAAAGTTTCTCTTTTTTTGTCAAGCATCTGTCAGAGTACTCTCTGGGTGCATACAGTTAAAAATCACTGATATTAAATATGATAAAACAAAAAGAAACCTGATTTAATTACTGCAATTAATCCCTTAAAAATCTTATTGATGAACAGAATAAAAAAGTACCTCTATGGATTCACAGATCTCCTTCTGACTGAGAAGATCTGTTCTTTCACAAAATATCTCAGCAATCTTGGTTTTGGTTGGTTTGTGTTTTGTGGTTTTGTTTTTGTTTTTGTTTTGTTTTTTTTTAAATTTTGTTTGCTTGTTTGTTTTTAACATGCTTATTGTTTATCTGTTACAGATAATTATTTCATTATTTTTGAAATTTAGAATGACACAGTTAAGCTCTGATAACACCCCTCCGGAGTCTAGAATAACTATTGTATTAATTTGAAAGATGAGGAACTGAGGCATGAAGATACAAGGTAGTTTCTTCATATTAAAGCAGCTGAAATAAAACAACAGAATAGAGGCACATATTTTCAGCAGATCATCTAGGTTTTCTCTCACTATGCTAAGCAAACTGAAAGGAGATACTTCCAGAGTTTAAGTATGGTAAGCACCATAAGCATATGTCTCTTTCCTCTGAAAGCAGAAGAGATAAAGATAGACACATTCTTCTAGTAAAATGAAGTCCATCCCACATAACTTCTTTAAAATTCCACAGGATGTCTTCAGCAGATCATGACTCAAGTCTTTTGGGTCCAGACTTCCGGATTAGTTCCTTCTTTTTTGTGCTTAACTATAACTATTTACACATGGGAATTTGCAAACCAGCAGTCATATGATTTTGGTTCTCTTCCTTCTAAGGGGGAAGATTTTGATCAACGTAAAGTGTAGAAAGAGTACTATCATATGGAAACAAGGAGGAGAATAATAATCTGAGTATGACACTTATGTGACTCTGTTTTTCTCTGGCTAGTTTATCCTTATGTGAGATAGGAATAAACACGAGAGTATGCATTGCAGGTCAGAAAAGTCCTCCGTGGATGGATATTCACAGTGACAACAATTCCCTGGTCTGGAAACAGAAGTAATTCTAGCTGCCCTTTAACATTGTGCTATGCCACATTTGGTTACACATATATGATAATACAACCCAACATGACACTTGAGTGCAGCATGTGAAGCAGCAGTGTGAAGAGATAAAGCATAAATGGAAAGTGACTGGGTAAGAAAGTGATGTATCATGCCCTAAGCCAGAACTTGCAAAGAATATGAAGGACTGGTTTCAAATCTTATCAGAACAGGCAAAAAGATGGTCAAAACAGTTAGAGGTGCAATTTTGAATGTAAGAAATTAGAGGAACTTCATTGTCAATTTCCAGCAGCACGCAGGAGCACTAACAGTGCAGCTGACTGTTGTTTATGTATAGATCACTAAAACCATGAGAAAATCTGTGCATGACACTCCATACATTGTGTATCTAATAAGGTCAAGGGGAGGGGAAAGAAATCCAGTACGGTGTGTGCACACAGGGGTCACAGGATCAATATACACTTAGGTAAGCGAGGTCATATAGCAGACTGTGTTAGAACAGCAGGCTACTGGCAGGGAATATATTGTCTGGCTTCTCCTTTGAATTTACAGTTTCATGTTGAATTCTCAGTGACATGTCCAATGCCACTGATGGGCAACACTGCAACCCCTCTATAGCTAGGGATTCATACCGGGAAGAAGTAGCCTGAAGTATAAGCGAAACTGTAGAACTGTCTAAAGAAGATAAAAAAATACAGAGTAAATAAATGTGTGGTTTTCCTACTAGCACAAGGCTTGACAGGTAAGGATACATACTTCTCCAAAAGCTCCCAATACTTTGTTAAGCAGAGTAATAAAGAAATCCTGGTTGCACCAGGATTAGGTTTTTATTATCATACCTTTTGGTGACTGAAAAAAAAAAAAAGTGCAAAAGTTGTATTGTATCAAGCAACAGACCCTCATACAGACAAAAAGCAAAACTAATTACCTCATCTCTGTATTTACTTTTTGGTATTAATTTGTGGACTATTTGTCAAGGATCCATGTTTGAAACTATTAAGAGAAACCATTTCAGTCCACTGAATAACACTTTTTCTTCAGACTTGCAATATTGGAAGCTCTAAGTATCTTGTTTTATAGTGACTGAATGATGCTCACACAGACTTACTGATCTCGGTGAATGAGCTTTGTGTGGTTGCTAATCATTTTTCTATGATGAAATACCCAAGTTTCTTGATCAGTTTGTATATCTCAGAATTAAAAAAAAAAAGAAAAAAGATGGTAAACAGAAAGGATGATTCTGCTTCTTTTAACTTGGATGACAGTCTTGCTTACTAAAACAGTTTTTTCAAAATCTTTTTTATTAACGAAGTTCTAACTTCCATTCAGCTCATCCTGGGGATATAGCCAGTTTTTCTTGCACAGAACCAATCTTGACCCATAATCTACATGCTCTTCCTTTTCTTACCATAAATATACTTTATTATAGCAGAATAATGGTATCTGTGAGTTGAAAAAACCCTTATTTTATATTACTTGCTTTTTAAAAAATATTCAGTAGGATAATCTCTTTACTGTTGCTCTGTAAAATCTTACTCCCTCATGCGTTGTCATTTTCACTCATGAAAAGAGCCATTCCATTATTTTTTGTTCAGAATCATAGTAAAAAAACAGTGTACTTCAGGATTATTTTTTTTTCCAAAGAAGTCTAAGTCATTCATTTATTAACTCTTGAAGTCAGACAAGTTGTGCAGAAGTACTCTGTGCAGTCAGTGTGATAAATTTCAAGCTTTACTGTTAGAGGAATGTGAATAATGGAAAAATTATTCATGAATATATTATCCCAAAACTTTAAAGAAACCATACATATTAAGTTCTCTTAGCCACTCCAGAAAAAGAAGAAATGATAAATAAATATTTCAGGAGTAATTCATTCAAATGATTTATTTTTAAATTATCTATGCCTTGATCCAAAGTCTACTGAAATAATTGATCTCACTTCTGCCTGCTCAACTCCATAATGAAATACACAATAAGCCCCAGTCTTTTATAGAGTCATGCTTTTTTTCTTCTGTCAATTTTAACCCAGTTCAAAGACGTTCTTTAAGCACTAAATATTCCCTTTTATTTTCTGCTTTCGCATACCTGCAGTTTTCCCCTTAAAAATTTTTTACAATTTAAAAATATTATAATTACAAATATATGTGACACAGCTATTTTTAAAATTATCCTGATGGTACTTATTACTTTCTTTTCAACTCCATCAGTAGGAAATTAGATCACAATTGTCTATTTTGTGGCTAGTTTAGCAAAGATTTTTGTTGAACATAAATATGTGAAAGCTGCCTACTTTGCTTTTCCATAACTTTAGAACTAAGCCTTTGTCACTGCTAAAAACTGCAAGTGGATTTTTTAGGTATGCAAAGGTTAAAATGGGAAATTATCTTCATCAGAGCACAACAGCAAAAGGTAGTAAAAAATAATTTTATAATAACCCAGTACTTGATCATATAAAACTTCACATAGGACGGGGGAGCCTGGAATTAATTTCTTCTCTCGGTTACTCTTTAGATCCAGCTGGGTTAAAGGTACTCTCACTGTCTACATGTAGTTCCTTTTTTTTTTTTTTTTTATAGGTCTATAAAGGAAATAGAAACATCATATCACTACATTCTGTAGCGCCTAACTTTTACAACAACCAGATTAGACAGTAGCTTCGCTACAAAATACATAGAGAGTTTTAGGAATGGAAGCCACAAAAGCCATTGCACAGCTCAATACCTTAAGCTGAGAACTAAGAAACACTAAGAAAAATAATGTGTTTTTTTATACCCCTTTTAATCTTTTTTCTGCTAGGTTTAATTGATTCCCTTTTTATTCAAAATCGAAAAAGGAGTAGTCATTTTTTAGGGAGGAGAAAGTTTAATTAACCAGCACCTCGAGGGCTAAAGACATTGATTTCGGATGTAGGAATTCTCCTTTCAGTTCCTTACTCCACATGAAGCAATTTAAGCTTACCGAGCAACACATCTGCACTAAGTCGAGTACATTGACCTATTGTACTAGTGACAAGTCTCCATTTAACTGGAAACTCCACCTTTCCAAGATGTTGTTTCCCTCTCTGCTCTGTGGAGTGAGTCACCTACATTCACAACAGTGTCAGAGGCTGAACCAAAGTCCTCCACTTGGCATTTTTTGTAATCTGTGTTAGTGGCTATTCATTCAATACCATGTTTGTTGTTAGTTCCTTTATGTGACTGTTCCCCAAATGTTTTATAAAGTACTCTGCATCTATCCCAAATACTTGCTGCATTGCTAAGTACCATGGCACTTCTGTCCTCTATCTTTAGCCCCAGGTGTTTCAGTCAATTTAAATATTTTATGTAATTTTCAACACACGTAAAAATCCATGACTAATTTAAACCTCTCAAATTCTTCTTTCATCAAAGATGTAAATCAAATTTCATATGAAATACAATTATGCTGCTTATTTCAGACTACTTTCATTATTGATTTTTTTCCACATTAACAATTTAGGTCTCAAGAGTACTCAAAAGTGGAAGAGGTTGCTTAACGCATTCAAACCTCAACCAGGATAAACTTCCTGAAAGCAAGCATGTACCCTACAGCTGTGTCAACTACTTTAGCAGCCCTCACATTCAAAATAATAGTTTCTCAAGACTTTATTCTTCAGAGATGGTATGAATCAATATAGGTATATTAAGTACAGTAGAATTGAAACATTTTTATTAGTTGAAGTTCTGACTAATATTCTCTAAGCTAGGAGTTTCACTGATGTTTTCAGGCATCTTCATTATAATTTTTTCCCCAAGATTCCATCTGTGTTTCACCGTTAAATATCCAGAAGTAGGGTTATGGCCCAACATTGATGAGAGAGCATTTTAGACCACTTTCATGTGTAACAGGTTTTGTAGGCCAAGCCATCCAGTTGTCTAAATGTTCAAGATAGCCCCCTTACAAAAACAATTCTGCATACCTGACAGATTTCAATGGAAAGAAAATGAAACTAATTGCAGAAAAAATAGCACTGTTCCAGATCAGTTGAGAACAGAATTTCATAACAATATTCCTCAATAATATCATGTTAGGCCATAAATTAATGTTTAGTCCTCTGCATCCTCTAAGGATGGTATCATCTAAAAGAGAAGAAGATATAATGGAGTTCACTTTGAGAATTTTTCTATACAGGACTAGCAAATGAATTATCATATGCTAATTTTTCATTTACAGCATTTAAACTTCGCTAAACTTGAAACCTGAGCATAATTTGCTATGCTAAAAAGATAGGATACAAGATTTCCTTTCAGAGAAGAAAAATAAAAATAAAAATAAAAAAAGAAACAACAGGTTAGTAGTTGAATTTTCTAGTTTCTTCAGCACCTCAGAAATTCTTCTTAGATACAGAGACATTTGACATATTTAAATTATAATATGCACATTTTTTTTTTCAGAACCTTCATTCATGGTTTATTATTTCCACAATCAATTTCTCATTAAAAATGGTTCTTCAGAACATTTTCCCAAAGAGACAAGGATAACTATATCTTAACCAAATAAAAACTCTGATAGATGTGCACAGTGATGTTATATGAAAATACAGACAAACTAAGCCTCTCCTGACTCCATCTCCTCATTCCTCCATGAAGAAAATGAGAAAGGGACCAAACAAAGTTTTAGAAAAATGTGACAAGCATCTGTTTCATCTTCACAAGTTTTGAGCATAAGATACTAAATTTATGATGTTCTTTTGGGAACTGTTGTGCATTTTTGAGACAGTAATTTATAGGTTCAATTATACAGTAATGAAAAATGCAGTGTCCAAAGTATACTTCAGTATGAAACCTTTATAAAGCCAAAGTCTATTATACAGTGTGATCTCAGTCTAATTAACATTGAAAAGTGACTCCATTTTAATCAACAGTTTCCATCTGTTGATCAGAAATGGTAAAATTTTATCTATTGAGCAGATTAATACACTTTGCACCTGCTTTTGTTAAAAAATGCAGTCACAAAATATTACACATTTCATAATAAGACCAGAACATGAAGAAGAGCCAGAAACGCTGTCAAATACGATAAACCTCATTATTTGTGTCAGAAGCCAGATGTGACCTCGTTTTAATGTTAATTCAGATGCTTCAGTACATGAAAAATATACATTAGCGCTCCCTCTCCAACCTTCATTTGAACATAATTACAAGACATGAATTAATGCTGAAACATAGAAAATCAAACTGCAGAGCCCAAGTAGCCAAACTTATGTTGGTTGGGATTTACTGTCTGCCTAATGGTTGCCCTGGGGGCATAGATCAGAGTCAAGTCTCCATCATGTACAAATGAACCATATTAAAAGGCATTACTCTCAGGCCTGAGAGATGTGTAAAAAATATATTCCCACTTCAGACACTACAGATTGTCTTTCTTTTCTGTGCTTGCTCAGACTACTTCATTTTTCTTCAACACAGTTCATAGTTTAGAGTCTGTACATGTTACTGGGGAAAAATGTTTGTAAAATATATAAATAATTTTTTAAATAATTTTTTCCTGGTGAAAAGAGTCACCTTTTCATTTGTGACTCAGTACCTGACACAAAGACTTGTAAGAATCAACATGATGTCAGGTTTCCAGTAAAAGAATAATCCATGAAAATTACTTGGTTTTGGTTTTTATTTTTTCCTCAGAACTATTAACAAATTTAGGGTGCATTCACTGTATACCTTTGAAAAGGGGAAAAATCAATATCAAAAAGAGCCATTGGCAGAGGAGGTCAACCATCATAGCTGGTACTATGGATGCCACTACAAAAGTAAGAGAGTCTGTACTTGAAAACACAATGTAATCTAGTGCTTTCAGGAAATAAGTCTAAAATCTCAGCTCCCAGAAATTAGTGACACTAACTCTTGTATTTTGTGGGTGGCTGTTCTAGCCACTGTAAGACAACAGTAGTTGACTAAATCAGACCTTTTATCTATGTCTTTGTGGTCAACTCTTCTCTAGAGCCTTCCCCTAGCCTTCTCCCACTCCTGCCCATAGCCCAGGAATCCATTTCAACTCAGCCTGAGGCCACAAGTCCCTGCTGAGTCCACAGGCAGCTCCTGCAACTCCCACAACCCAGCTCACAGGGATTCACCAGCCCTTCCTGCATCCTGATGCATATTGCCAGTGTTCGAGAGAGATGTCTTCCCATCTTAGGAATTCAAGTGGAAAAAGGCTGCTGTGAATCACATGACATAAATTAAAGCTTAGTCTGGCAGGTTATCCAAAGAACTGGGACAGATACTCAATTATTTGTTCAGGCTGTATTTAGCCTTCTACAACAACAATAAATAGATTTTAAAGGAATATATGGACATGTCACTTAGAAAACAAGGAGTTCAGAAAGCAAGGGCATTTAAGTTAAAGATAATGAATTTAACTCATACAAGTATAGAGTGTATCACTTTGAGATATCACTATAACATAACTAATAACAATGTTGTAGATACAGTTCATCATTTTCTGACAGAAGATGATTTAAATAGCCACTCTGTTTTAATCTAATCTGGTAAAAGGCTTTCTTTGGACCTTGAGTCTGACATGCTAAGTACTGCAGAGGAAATAAAAGGCAGGTTTTCTCAGGGACTTTGAAAAACTATAGTTAGAAATAGACATGGAGAAATAATTTAAAATATGTTAGAAATGTGACCAGGTTAATCAGCACTAATTTCTAGAGAACAACACAATGATGTGTGCTCTGTTGAAAGCTGGATCTTACCATAAGCAAGAGATCTTACTTACTTAAGAGGTCTTTGGAGGCTATGAGTATAAAAAAAGGCAATACCAGATGGAAAATAGAAGTGTCATGATCAGCTGAAGATGAAAAATGCCATGGAACTCTCCCTAGAAAAAGTAGTGAAAATGTACACTAGCAGGGACATTTAGACTAAGAGAAAAAATTATCCTGATTATGCTGGCAGAAGAAATGCAGAGACTAGAAAAAGTGAAATAAATATTTTCTTTCTTTGCATTATTTTTTTAAGAATCATACCCTACCATATTTTGGGGAAGACCTAGTAATCCCAAAATCATAGAAAAGGAAGCCCAAGTATGTCTGAATAACAAATCAGTTCTCTCCGGAACATCGTAAATTTACTCAGAATTGCTAACCTAATAGATCACAAAAGTACATCAAGTAGTAAAGGGGAAAATTTGCCTAGCACAAAGGTAAACTTTTGTTAAAACAGAGTTATTTGTTATGAAAAGTAGTCTTCTGTAGTGACAGATATGAAGTTACACTCTCTACTTAATCCTAGAAGAAGAAAGCTTTTTGATATTGTATTATCATCATTCTTTCTGCTATCACTGTTTATTATTTATCATAGCACCTATGGACCATCTTCATAATCAGGTCTCTGACTTCCAGAGCATTGTGCAAGCACAAAATGTGAAAAGCTAATGGTCCATAGAGCTAACAGTTCTTCTAACTAACCGAAGTGTTGGGGTTAAACCCCCAGCCCTGAATGAGGGTTGGCATATGGATGATGTCCACAACCAGGCAAGAAAGACCCTCCTGATTGGTTTTCACCCAGGGTCTGGCCAGCCTTAGGTGGGAACTGATTAGGAGATCACCACCAGGTGCCCCCACCTTCCACATTAACTTGGGGGTGGGGCAAGAAGTCAGCTCTATAAGAGTTGACTCTGCTTGCAGTGGAGTTGGCTTACATAGTGGATGTGCTGTGTGGGGGTTTTGGTTATTGAAAAGACTGCTTGACTCTTCACAACAAGCAGAGTGCCCAGTAATGGTGGGACAAGGTTGAGACAGGAAGGGAATTGCAAGCCTTTCTCCTAGTAATTACTATATGATTGGGATCAGACTGATTGCCTGGGCCCTTCCTTCCCCCGTGACCTGGTTTTGGAATCGACTTTCTCTCTTGTTTACAATGTTATGTGTCGTGAGTGAATACGTTGGTCTATTCATTCCTCCAGTGGCGGGCCACCTTGGATCTCTTGCATATTATCCAAGACCAGGGGTATGGATCTGGCTCATGTGTTGCCTGTTAATGATAATGTCCTTCCTAGCTGGGCAAGTGTCAGCAAAAGACTCATCTAAGCAGAAAGACAGACACTCTACTAGTCTTTGCACAGTAAGGCAGGACATGAAAAAATGGCCCCACTCGTTAGCTGTACCAAAAACTACCATCCAAAACCGCTGAGCTTTAGCTCTGTTTTCCAGTCAAACCCCAGCTCATTCCCCTTGCTGTAGTCTAGACTCACATCTTCTACACAAGGAATCTCATAAAATCTTTGATATAGAACATTAACAATCTGTGGTGAACATGGTTTACTTTTTTTATTATTTAAAATATCCCTGTTCCTTTCATTTCTCTGTATCTATTGCAAACATACTTACCATCTTCACATGACATGGAAATTCTATTTTCAAAAGGACATATATCCAGCATCTAAAATCTTCCTGTGTTTTTCATGTACTGCTGATAATTTATTGTCATATGGAGACACAATTCACTGGACAGCAGTTAGCAAGCAAAGCCCTTGACCCCATTGCCTCTCTACCACACCCATGATGCACAGCTTCTAGGGGCATAACTCAAAGTTAGAAATGTCTGTGATTTTCAGGAGGTGATATCTTTGACAGAGTAGTCACAAAGTGCTCAACAGTAGTAGTAGATGGCTAATCCAATGTATTATTGTAACAGAACCACTGACTGTCTATGAATAGAAACTTTAGAGATGTGTGTTTGTTTCCACTAAAGACCATAGGTGCCTGGGTAAACTTGCCTATGGCAGTCTTATTTTGCCCTGTACATTTTCCACTCTTTCTTGTACATCTCCTCCTCCACTCTCTGACTTTCATAAGTCTCCTTTCCACTCATAATATTTATAAAGGGACATCCACTTAGGATATTTTACTGAATTAAAATTTACACCACATTATTGTGAAAAAAAAGCTTAAATTAATCATTTATCTTGAAGTGTTTACTGACTTTCAGCTAACAATCTTGCATTACAACAGGTAAAGGTCAGTTTGCATGATTCACTGTGGATTTGTTTTCATTTAAACTAATAGAATTTGTACAAAATTGGTTCCCTAAGGAAATACAGCAAAAATTATAACCTGATGGCAAGCAGAATCATTAAATTATAACAGATTTATTAATAAAAGAGTCTTTCTGCAATTTGTTAAATATCTTCAGAGATACTAGCAACTTATGTAAGATATAGAAAGCACATCTGTAATAAAATTGCATATAAATTCAAAATTTACCTAGGGAGACTGTATAATGGTCTTGGTTTTAAAATGGTTAACAGATACATTCACATTACTTGCCCCAGAAGAAAGATAATTAATACCATGTTTTGCTTTTTTTCCCCCCCAATTCCAAGGACAATGTTAGTGTGTTCCTTTGTTTGTGATACTTAACATTGTCATAACTAGGTGATTACAAAATGCAGTTACTTACAATACTGGTCTTGTTAATAACTGTTCGGGTTATTGTGAATTTCCTTTAGCTTAGAAGACACAGCTAGGAAAAAGAATGGCTGACAGTCTCAAGGAACAGAAGGAAATTTGTTTCAAGAACGTGTAGAAAAGATATTTTAAGTTTTAGGTGCAGCTTCTTCACTTGCGGACTGGAAAACCAGAGATATTCTTCAATGTGCTTTCTAAATTAGATGTCCTAGTTTTTTTGTTTATTTATTACAACATGAGCAGTAATGCATTCTTTTAAAAAACTTTGCCAATAGATGATCTGACTTAGATCATCCAGCCTAGATCATGTTGTGAACGCTTGAAGGCTATCATTGATTTATAGAGTTTTGCATGACTGTAGCATGGGAATTACAGGTAACCAAAAGTAGCCAGAAGTGGTAGCCCAAAATACCCTTTCCATTAACAACAGAAACAAACATGTCTCCATCCTGCTCACCCATGGTCTGCATAGACATTTTCTTCCCTTCGTTATTTTTTTTTTCTGTAGCTGTTAATAAAGTAACATTTGGGAAGATTATTAGATGTCATATCATATGACAGTAACAGGTTATTTTAATCTCTACTGAAAAAATGTTATGTAGTGATTAACACTGTTGATAGTAACACACAACAGGATATACTGCAGTGTAGTGGAAAGTGTAGGAAACTAACAATTAAAAATATCTCCCATCTAATTTCTTAGAACTGACACACCTTAAAATATTGCCTAAATTGCCTTTTTTTTCTTTTCCTCCCTTCCTCTCTTCCTACCTTACTACCTTCCTTCCTTCTTTCCTTCTTTTCTCCTTTTCTGAAAAGTGATGTTAATTCCAACAATAGAACAATATCCTACATAGTAAGATCAGAATAAATTTTCTGATAAAATTTCACAGAAATTTCAAAAATGTCAAACATGACATACTTCATTTCCTATTTTTATCCCTTACTTATCGAAAGTAGTATAAACTTGTTTTCTAAAGTCCTGACCCAGAGTGTACTGTAAACAATGAGAAAACTTTCATTCTAGCTTAATTGTCTTTAAACATGCATACCTTGCCCATTTTTTCATTTAAATTCATTAATGATAGATCCTAAATTTAATTCCAAAACAACTTAATAGCCAAAGTAATCTATTAACCATTAGAATAATAGCCTGCCAAATCTAAATATTGGGAACTTCCCATAAAAGATGGATTATCTAATAAACTGCTAATTAACCATTAGTGGCTGTGAGACCTGGCTGGATGTTTGTCTGTTCTTGTCTCATAATGTTAATGTACTTTATGAACAGCATTGTGTTAAATACAAATAATTTCTTATGGACTGTAATTGGTGGAGTGATCTAACAATACTTCTCACATACAAGAATGTTGTTGACATGTTTCACCCTTTCTTTCTCTAATACAACACATGCCAGGAGATTTTGTGTTTTTCTTTATCTCTCTGCAGCCATGAAAGGAAGAAATACATTTTCTGGTTTTGTTTTGTTTTGTTTTGTTTTGTTTTAAGTTATATGAATCTGTTTCCTGGCACAAGTTCCTATGGTTGGGAAGGCCTGTGAGAACACTTACATGAGCTGAGATCTGGTGGTACTTCACTCGAGGTTACTAACATCAGCTGAGAGTGTGTCATTGTGCAGAACTCTTCATCATCTAAATTTTTATTATTATCAAATTTAAAGCACCTTCAATAAATGATTTTGTGCCAGATCACCTACTCTCTGTTTAATTCAATCTGTTGTTTCCTTCAAAGGGCAATAGAAAATGTTTAGAAAAACATCCTCCCCCAGCACCACCCAAAACCAGTAAGACACTCTGGCAGAATATGTCCCCATGAATTTTTGTCCTAATCCAAACCGAATGTAATTTAAAGTCTTAGACAGCTATGATATATTTGTTATAACTCTGGAAAGGGTATTATAAGCTTTTAATACCCCTTTTAATCTTTCTCATTTCCTATCTCCCAACACTAATCTTGACAATGAACTCCATAGTCCTAATACATTCACTGGAAAAATTTATATCTTTTTTTCTGCTATTAAGTATACAGAGACTCCTATTTTACTGTGTTTAGTGTTGTTGGGGACTGACTTTTTCAGAGAGGGAACATTTTAAAGATGGTAAATAAACAATAAAATTATACAAATAGCTTTTAATGGAACTACAATGAAGATATTAATTTTCTGCCAACAGTCCACAGCTATCTACAACAGGCAGCTTTATGTCTACAGTACAAACATACAATAGACAGTATCTATACTATAAATACTTTTAATTCAGTACTGTAAATATTGCTTCCTTTGCTATCTGTCAAATAAGTCTGATACATTATATATCACTTGTCTAGCATTCATATTTAAGCAACAACAACAAAAAGTTTATATTTCATTTTTCTATGAATCACAGAATCATGGAATGCCATGTTTCCTTAAAGTTATTAAAAACATAGAGACTATGTAAGTAAATTAATTTCATAGTATATCTTTAAAGGCCACATGGTCTTTTTTCATAGTTTTGGGCTTCAAACTACTATGACAATTTTTACTATGTTGCAGTCTTCAAATGCATCACTGAAGAAGAGCAAATTTTGTTGATCAAAGTGAAAAAAAAAGATGGGGCAAAAGCTGTTCAGTAGAGGTAAAACCAAAAGTTTCTATTGTAATTTTTTGTACACTGTTAAAAAAAAGTGTCTTCATTGAGAAGCATTTCTTCTCTTTCCTTGAATTTGGGTACTTTTACAGCTTCACTCTTCATTCTGATGATTCATGAGAGTTCCAGCTGTAATAATGCAAAGACGCTTTTAAGGCAAGACATTCCATCTTTAGGATGTATCTGTCTTAAATTATTCGTCTTTCCTTTCATATCTCTCTGTTTCATACCAAAAGGTGAAGACATTTTATTTAGAGATGCCTTACAAATCTTATCCTGTTTCACATGTCCTGTTAAAGAAAGTGCAGCCTCAAATCATAATTTGAGTCTTTTTCACAATGGGACATCAGAGATAAGACAAACTGATAATATCCTTGAGAGTATTGCCATCATAAAGACTACAAGTAGCTAACATTTTCTGGAGAGTTTCTGGTAAACTGTTAAGGTAGACTTAGATAGGTCAGGTCAGATTGACAAGAGATTAAACTTACAGAATTGCATAACTAAAAAGAGTAGAGACCTGCACCTCTAATACAGTAATTTTGAGCCCTTAGAATAAACAACAGATGGCTACCCAGCATTGATCTCCTTGACCCATCTAGGTCCTCAGTCTGCTCATATGTCATGGACACATTACAATCACTCTTTCTAGGAAGCTCTTCTGCATTTCTGAATAGCATTATACAGATACTGGTTGTTGTTTTTTGTTTGTTTGTTTGTTTGGGTTTGGGTTTGGGTTTGTTTTTGTTCTGTTTTTTTAGGCATGTACAATTAGAGATACTTCCATGTTTTAAAACCTTATCTACTACCAGAGTATTACCACCTGTTTTATATATGCACTTAATTTGGTAAAGCAAAAGGCATTTGTAAGAGGCTCTGGAAGCATAAATGAAGTTTAAAAAAATAAATAAATAAAAAATTAATATAAAGGGTGACAAATTAGCATTTGGTAAGAGCAAGGTTCTTTAGAGCCCAAGAATGACAAAGCTTTTGATGAGGAAGGAGTAAAAACAGGAGGGGATATAGTAAAAATAGGCCAAACATATGCAGGTGAGAGAATGACTTGAACTGAATCTAAATTGATTTTCTTATTTACTCTACTGAAATTACTGTAAGCTACCACACGGAATTTGCAGATAGTACCAACTGAATACAGAGGCGAATTTTTACTCTACCACCCTGTCTTCACCATTTCCATTCATAAAATACAGATTAAATATTGTAGTGTTTATTTATAAAAGCATTAATAACCATCCATTAGATATTTCAGGTTAAACCTCAGGCAGAAATAATTACACAAAGCATATTGTTTGGAGGCTAATTTTAATTAAGCATTCTACAGGAAACTAGAAATCATAGGTAGAGATTTTGAGAAGTTGAGAAGTGAAATCAACTCTTATCCCTTTATTTACACAACAGCAATGGTGGTGATCTGGCCAAATCTTTCAACAGATTCTGTGAAGTTCAACAAGAAATCTTCTTTAAAAAGTGAAGCGTACATTAAACAAAACATAACTGCCTCAGGAATCCTGCAGCAAATATATTGGAACCTGGAAGAGTATCAGGGTGAGTATCATGCATCCCGACCCCATTCAGACTCTTCCCTTGACATTTGTTTACAGCGCAGACATAATATCAACCAAATAGACCTTTGCTCTCATATATTGATGTTCTTACGTTCCTATCATAAGACAAGCTTTTTCCTTCTTTACTTTCTGATCTGTATTGAAGTGCTATATTGTTAAATTGTATTTTTGGAAAAAAAATTGTTATTATATCATACAATACTGTAGAGTTTATGCTGATGAAGAGATTGTGACTGAAATCAGGTTAAAACGGAAAGAATAATGGAAAGACCTCACTAATCTTAGCAAACTGCTATTTAAACAGTGGTAGCTGCTATGGTACAGTTTTACTTTTGAGTTTGTGGAATGGAAAAAATCCTTTGTCTCAGGAACTTTCAACTTAGACTTACAGTTCAAAATGAGACATGAGGAGAGATTCAGAGCAGAAGTTTTCATAAATAAACCATATTGTGGAAAGTTTAGTTATCTAATTCTGAAATAAATGAAGTACAATGGCTATAAATTACTAGTGAACTAATTCCAAAGAAGCCAGGTTGCTTTGGTAATCTACAGAAGGTCCCCATCGACTCTTGTGTTAACCCAAAAAGCAGTACAAGGACAGAAACAAAGATCCAGAGATGGGTAAGATTTTCTAAATTAAATGCATATTTCAATCAGTGAAGATATCTACGTATGCAATATATTTTCAACAGGTGTCATTATAAAATCAAGACATTCACAAAGATATTCCATAGCTCTATAGCAGCTATGAGCTTCAGTAAAAAAAAAAAATAATTAAAAATAATTAAAAAAAAATCAAAATAATCATAACCTTCTGTCTTGTTTTTTTGTAGACTACTTTTTAGAGATTGTCAAAACAACCCTTCCGGAGTTGGTGTTTAGGGATGTACTACCATTAGTAGTTATTTTTAAGTAAGAGGATACTAAAAACCAAAATATGTTTTATTTAGCACACACCAATACCAACAATCCTCACCTAATCTGTCAAATCATGAGAAAAGATAAAGGCTAATGCAATGCTAAGGAAGCCTGCAATACTTTAATTATAATTGGAGCTGACACTTAAGACCTCCTGAGTTCTGTTTGTTGGCTCATTCACAGTACTATGATTGCCATTTACTGTATTTTCCTGAAACAAGAAGCTTCTGTGACAATTCTGAAAAACAGTTGCATTCCTGAGTGAAGCTGAAGATTAGACAGTGAGGATATGGCCACAATGAAGGGTGAGTGGCAGCTCTGTGAAGCAAGGACCATGCTGTGCTTGCAAAAGAAGTAAGCAGGCTGCAATACTGGTTCAGAAGAAAGATCTGAAAAAATGGGTTAATGAAGTTTCTTGCTCATATGTATTTTCATCAGTGTTTTTACTGTTCTGGATATCCACTGCTTATTATTTTTTTCTAATTCTGTAGCACAGAGACTATAAAATGCAAAGCTTTTTACAAAAAGTAAATTCATGGATTTTTAAGATTATTTTTTAAAGTTTTGCTGTAATTAATAATAGAGTCATATTAAGTTAATGTAAAAAATTATTTATTTTTTAAAAATTTAAGATCAGATGCACAAAAAGTTAAGCAGCACAAAAACAGATTAGAAAGCTGAGAAATACATTGATACTAGTGAATGGTGTTTGAAAATTGACCCAAGAGTTAGGAATGCCTACCAGCATTGACAAAGTACCCCGGAACAAACTGGTTAGAACTTTATTACAACATTTTTACAGGACTTGTAAACACATTTCTAAATACCTTTCACTGTACGTTTGCTTCATGTTACCTATAAAGCCAAAGTAATTTATAAGTCTGCTATTTTTTTCTGTAAATTGATAAGTGGCTTAAATTTGTCTGATGCTGTGGGAAAAAAGTCATTGAATTTTACATTATCTATTTACTGGATTAGCACATCTGTCAAAACATGTTGCTTCAGCGAGTTAATACATCTTTCAGAGAACTGAGGATTGCCATTGAACATTTTTAAGATGGACTGCACTCAAAAATCAAGGCTACTGAAGAGGAAACAGGTAAAGTCATTTAAACATCACTCTGAACACTACTACATTCTCTGATATGCATTTTTAAAGTAGTCTGTTAAGAGAGAAAAATTGAACACAGCCAAATGTGTAAAATAAAAATATGAACAAAAATAACCCTATGTAATTCCACTGAAATCAGGTGGCTCCTGGGCTATGAACTACTCTCCAATGTCCAATTAACCAGTCAAGAAAAGAGTGCAACATCAGAAGCTGAGTAAAACCAGTTTAAGAGGTAACGGAGAACAAAGAACAAGCATACAGCATGTGTAAAGCTGTATATATAGTGAATGTGCATGTGAATTTAGAGGTACTATGGACTTTCAAACCAGTAAATAAAGTGTCAAACATGTCAGCAAAAACGATGCAAGGAAAATCCTGGAGTAGGAAGAAAAGAACCATCAACACAGCATCATCCTCATCCCCATGAAAGGCCAGGGTCACGAAAGTTTGCCATAGTCCTCCCTCCCACACTGAAATAATTGCCCTTAAGTGCCAGGGAGGCAGTGGGAGGGTGACCATAATTAGTAGGATGAATTCTAGAAATCTTGAGCAGATGTATCACCCCACCCATATTAGAAAAAAAGGCCTTAGCATAATGATAACTGGTCAACTTAATTATTTGGTTAGATTATTAAGACTTAGACTAACAATAATATCCTCCTTTGCATGCACAATGTGTTTCGATTAGCCACAACAAGACTCTGACTGTAATGGTCTGGTTGGAATTGATGCAACCCATTCTGTAACTTGGATTCAGCAAATTCATAGTGTATTATTACAATACTTTGAACCAGAAAAAGCACACAATAACAGTTATTTTTTGTGTGTGCACAAAATAATAGTTATTTTGTGTGTGAGCCACAAAGCACCCATGTGGGAGGCAGAGAAGACATGAGACAGGTGCCTTGTATTATTAATGCACCACTCCACTTGAGGCAGAGGTGGCTCCAAGAAGTGTGATCCTAGGCCACACTACATCACTTGGCCTGGGGGCCAGTACTCATTCCCTGGATGAGTGTAGAGGGAATGCACTACTTTTAAAGATCTTTATGTCATCTATCATCCCTATATTTGTGTGATAAGAAAACCTACCTTTTATTTTCAGATTCAGCTCTTTGTGAATGAATCCATTCTCTCTTTATCCTATCTTATGACTATTCCAATTTTAAGTTCTTGTAAGAATAGGCTGTATTGCAATATCCTTGACAGTGCTGGATTTTGATAGGGGTTGAGACCTCTGAACACTAGTGACGTGTAAACAATAACGACAAAGAAAATATGACAGTTTGACTGAGCTTTTCCTCTAAAATGCCACACCATTCCTGTCATTATCTCCCTTTTGTCACTTCCTTGCTTTTGTTTTTCAAAGGATGCTGCTGAGAGTTTAGTAGATTTTGCAAATGGAGAATGACACTCATGAAATCAAATCAAGCAGGTAACAATACAAGTACCATGGCCACACATGAAAATACAGAAACTGTGGTTCAAATATATTGTTGAGGTAGTCATTTTATTGTAAATCAATAAAATCATAGGGAGGCTGATACGGAATCTGGAAAAAATATTAACTAAAGGAAAAACAGATATAAGAATCTGGCTCGTGTGCTCTGATTCTGATTGTCAACTTCTATTAGTTTTTTGTCAGAAAGTGGAATGGATCCCTTCTTTTCACAGGTTTTATAATGAGTAATTTCTACAAAACCTAGGGACTTTATCAGTTTTACTGAGTATCTTTTAATGGTATTTTCCTATCTTTTTTTTTAAATTTGATGTTAAAAAGTCTTGTAAATCTAAATGTAGTGCTTCCCTCCTTGTACATTCTTCATCCTATACATTTTTCTTTTGATGTTATATCCATTACTGACTGGTTCTCGCTATTTATGTACCTGAATTTCTTATACATATAGAGAGTTATTAGTATATGTAGAATAATTAATCTGCCATTTAAATGAGATCCATCTAATGGTACTTTCTTTTAACAGTTACGTTATGCCCATTAATTTATAGGTAAAAGTATAAATTTTTTCTAAAAGTTATAAGAAAGATTTTCTCAAAAATAATTGTGTCTAGTTAGTTGTCATACAGGATAAGTAACCATTTTTATCTTCTTTCAACTCTCTAAGCTTTTTATTTTAGCGTTTGCTGGGAATACAGAGAATCACATTGCTGTTATTGTAAATGATACAACTCATTCTCACTTGTGGCCAAAACTCAAAGACTGGAAATCATAAATTGTTCTTCAGTGAATTTCCCCATCATCACTGTTTAGCACAGAGTTAGATTTACTTCCAGAACCAGGAGCTGCAGGCATTCAAGCATATGTGGAGTTTTATTTCACATATATAATGGAGCTGCACTGTAAAAAAGTTTTTTACACAATTTCTGTAATGATCCCAGGGGAAAGAGAAAGAACAAGGAAACAGATAATACAGTTGATTGGAGTAGTTAATGTTTTCTAAAATATATGAAGTATTTGCAAATATTTGTCAAGAAGGGGCCCACTATACACCTTCCTAATTAACTTAAAAAGGAAGAGAACCAGGAAAATACCATTTAATGGAAATTAAAGGAGGATCTTGGGATGAAGAGAATAATCATTTATGCATAAGATAGAACGGGAACCCACAATGGAAAGACATAATGGAAGCAGGAAAGATTTTGAGGAGAAGAAGGAATAATGTTGCTAAAATATACAAAAGAGCATCTTACTGTGTATTGTAGGAATGAATGGATGAGAAAATTCAGAGACATGATGACGAAAGACGGTAAGCTGAAATATCCAAGAATCTATGAAGGAGTCAACATAATAAAAACGTCCAAGAATTGTATTCAAAGTATTAAATACAATTAGTTTTTAAAGGTAGAGAACCATGATATGTTTTGCTGCTGGAAAGCAAAAAAAAAAAATATATAACTTTAAGCAAACTTTGACAGTACATTAGTGTTTAGTGAAGAGGACTGCTTCCTCTATCAGCTCTGGGGCTGTGGGATGATCCTGCTTGGCCACTGAAGCCCACCCTGGGGCACCCAGGACACCTGGTTTGTCCATCTGAGGCCAATGAAGGCACCACGTGCAACACTCTCTAGATTCACAAGAACATTCATGGATCCTCCAAGTACCAGCATGTCACTTCTGCCTGTCCAACATACCTACCCAGATCATGGATCTCTTAGCTGCCCTATGTGTCTCCTACTGGCTGGCTGGTCCAGATTGATTCTTTCTAGCAAGGACATACACATTCACACACTTATGTCATGGGCAGCCAATAATAACAGGTCAAATACCAAAACAGACTTCTTCTTGCCCAGTATCTTCTGCTAGATCCAGGGTATTCTATTTCTCCTGGTCCAACTTGATGTTTTTGAATGAACTACACACATACTCTGATGTACACCAGGTTTGAGGAAGGTGCTGACACTCACACCTCCACCAGCATCCAGCACATGGGCTGTGACCAATAGTTTCTCTCCAGCAACTAGCACAGAACCCTCACTTGCCTCGCTCACCCCAGTTCCTCCCAGCAGCTGATTATTGGTACGTACCCCATTCCCACCCTAGTGGCTGCACCAAGATTTCCACCTGCTCCATTGTCTAGCACTGAGACTCTGCTCCCTCCAGTTGCTGACACCACAGGCACAGGGAGCTGACACCTCAAATATAACACACTGCATATACAATTTACTTCATATATGGTAGTTGAAAAAATCATATGTAAAGGAACATGACAACTCTTGTTAATAAGTTCTTCCCATGTAATGGAGACTTGTGGCCCTCTAAGCTGCCCTCAGAAAGGGGAAGAATATCTGCAACTTTCATATCTTTAAATACCAGTAATTGCTAAGACCTTTTCATCTATCACAAATGACCTTCACAAAAGAAAACTTTGTGTACTCTTTCCTTTTCCTCTGTGCTTTAAAGTAGGCAGCAAGAAAGGAGTTAACACTGCTAATAGTGATGTTACTTATAAGGTATTTGGGCCTCTTGCTTCCAGGAATGTCATCTGAAATTGAAAGAAAATGACACACAACTTCAGCAACACACTAAGGGTGAAATACCTTTTATTAAGCTGTCTGCAGAATGAAGCATCAGTGAAATGTTTGACAAGGAAGAATATGTGTTAAGCAATGTTGTCTGACTGATTTTTAAGGCAAAATGGAAATTATATTTCTGCAGACAGCTGATGGGAAAATGTTCTTATAAACAATGATCAGGCCATGCCATTTTATTTGTCCTTCTTTTCTTCCTCCACTTCTTTCCATACAGTACAATTATCTTTCTAGGGAGGAATTCTTCAGAGTCAGCTTCATTCTAATTTAAAAGAAATGCTTACAAAGTAATATATACTAGCAGGACATCTACAGTGGGAGTAGTACAAAGATAATTACTTAAGAGAAAACAGAACTTAATTAGATCATGAGATGACAAGATGTAACTGGTTTATGAAGATGTAAATCATATGCCTAAAATTGCACCCCACATGAAAAAAAAATCTTATTCTTCTGATGATGCATCTAATTCTAGCCTCTTTTCTAACAAGCACATTTTTCAATGTTCAAAAAAATGATGATGCTTTAATTAACTTATGTTCAAGTTTTAGAATTTGTCATGTTGTAAGGACTTCACTAAGATCTTATTTTAATATTTTATGTCACTTATTTGATTCTGGTGCATTTTCTATTATTAATCTCTTTGGATTTTTTGGCTGTAGCTCTCTTGTCAGTCATGGAGTGCAGTACAGTTACCAAATATTCTGCAAAATTGTCAAGGACTGCTGCATCCTAGCTTTGATATTACTTTACAGTATTGCGGTGTGACTATTGGAAATGTGACTTCTGAGTGAACCAGCTTCTGTAAGGATGTGCTTTGAGGTTTCCTCCACTATAACATCCATGGAGCTGGATGGGTAGTATGGGCAAATGAATATAAAGGAGTCAGAGGACATAAAAAAGCTGAAACAATCCAGTGGATAGTGTGCCTTGGATAAAATCTTATATAGTTGCAACTGTATTGACCCTCTTTTCCTGCACCCTGAATTACGACACAGTCATACTCACAACTAATATATGAAGGTTTTCTTTTTTCCCGCTTTAGTCTTCCATGTTGATGTTCTATCAAACTGTATTCATTTTCCTTGAATTTTTGAAGGTAGTTGTCTCTAAAATCAATATTCAGCCATACTGAATGATTGCATGAAGGTCAGTGACAGTGAACACTAAGCGGTGATACAGTCAAAGCAATTTTAACAGTATTCCATTTTACAATGGAGTCCACTTAACTATTACAGTCTATTTTTAGCTAGTCCATAAGCAATTTTATTCATGCTTTGCCATAGAGTTGGTATCCCAAAGACTCTGCACAGTAATGCAAACTGTGGAAACAATGCCCTGATGAAAATCAAGATAAATTACTCATGACCTTGGGATGGAAAAGATCTATCTATTTCTGTTTGTCATTAGATGTAACACACGGAAGTAACCAACACCCCAAATGCAAGAAGGGCATTTGTCGGAGATTTTATTCTGTTAGAAAGAATCCATTCTTAAATTGCAAAGTGATAGGAAACACATGTTAATTTTTTTGGTTGTTCACAGGAGTGTTTTACTCTTTGAACAGTTTTTAAAAATGTCGCTATTTTTAACTCATTTAATCTTTTCAACCTCAAGTAAAAGTTTTACATGTTTTCTCTAGTGTTTACAACTACTTCCAGTGGCAATAAAGGTGTTAGAGAACTAATGCTAAGGAGATTAAGATAATTGGAGAGCAGCTAGGAGAAATAAATACAAATCATTCGTGCTTTTGAGATTCCTCATTAGTCTGTTCCACAAGTGAAATATTTC
Organism: Merops nubicus; assembly: GCF_000691845.1. Taxonomy (NCBI): domain Eukaryota; kingdom Metazoa; phylum Chordata; class Aves; order Coraciiformes; family Meropidae; genus Merops; species Merops nubicus. The sequence continues at coordinate 2,618 of NW_008613986.1, read as the reverse complement.
TCAGTCCTCATCAGGATACCAGAGTGGTGCAGATGTTAATAGGCGCTGTAGGAAAGTATTATGCCAAACAAGCTATGAATGCAAGTACAAAGTTGAAGTCGTTCTCCTGGTTTCCACTGCTCTCTTTTCCCTTTTCCCATGTTTCTTATATAGTGAAATCTTTAACTATGTAATTAAATATAAAAGTAGGAGAATTGCTGAATGAGGCTTTTGATAGTTAGCATTTGTCTCACCATTCTAAAAAATGTCTAATCTAAACTATACATTTCAAAGTTACTGGAAGGACAGCTCCATGTGACCTCTGCCTTATGATGGTATGATTAATTGCCTGGATATTCACATCTCTTTTTGATTACTGAAGAAAGGATCTCTGTGTGTAGTTTAAAATTAAGTGTCAGAATTTTATGTGGCTGATGTAAACGCAAATGAATCTAGAAGAAAGCTTTCATTAGCCAGCACAAATTATACTCCTCATTTCAACCTGGGAGGAGAAGCCTACATTTAATGATTGTTCTTTGTGTCAAGATGAGACCTACACTATTTAAGTAGGGTCTAAGCATGGATTTTCTTCACAGGGAAAGCAACATAGAGTACATAATCTTAGCACTCTTAGCACAGTACAATCATACACAATGGCGTTATTGATCCCCTCTGTTTTGCCTAGGCTTTAAATGGGAATTACAGTCATAGATGTCCAATAATAGCAATAAAAATATTTGTTATCTCATATACAAAAACCCAGGGAAATTCTGCATTTTCTGTTGGGTCTTGTTGATTTTTCTGTTCCTTCCTTTTCATTTGTATCAGTTAACCATCTTTCAACCACTGAAACTTTATATGGTTGGTGTCATTTTAACATGTACAAAGCTACAAAAATTCCAGAAAGCAATTTATAAACACAAATTATGTTGGAATACTTTAAGAAAGAGCACAGAAGTCAAATAGTTTTCAAGTACTTCTGTACTTTGATAAACTGTAGGTATATATATGACCTCTGTTGTATCTTCAATATCATACAATAAAGAAAAATAAATTAAACAACAATAGTAACAGTCACGGGTTTTGTATGTGTGCCAGAGATCAGTACAATATTGATGTTGTAGGTAAGATATACTTTCTCTAATTAAAATGAAGAATAAGGAAGCAAAATCTGAGACTTTGTTGTTTTCTAGTATTTATCATGTTAGAGAATGTAAAGACAAGCAAGCAGTTCATAAAAGACTGCAGTATTACCACAATAATATTAGAAATGAAATAGTCTGTCAGTGTTATAGCATGAAAATAATACCAAGATAGGTGCATAATATCTGATTTTTTTTTTTTTGTCAAATTTGAAGCTATATCAACTAATCTTTATATCTCATATTTGTTAGTGGGTTGTTCAACATTTTTTCATTTTTTCTAACTTTCATCACAGACTTCTAAGTCATTTTCCACAGTTTGTGTTCCTCTTTTTCTGCTCTCTCAAATTACTTATTCACTTATCTATCCACAAGGCCAAATAGGGCAGAAGAAGAAAACATATTATTATAAAGTTCTGGAAAAGGATCTGAGAAGGAAAGACTTATATCCAAATATTTCTGAAAATCTGCACATCCTATTTGCATCTATTTTATGATATGAAAGTTTAATGTGGAAGTTCAAGGTGAATGCTATTTTTAATTCTTATGCTTAACTCTTAGAGCAGAAGTAGAATTCTAAATTGAATTTTATGGGGCTGGGAAATAAATATTGGACCTGTAGATTATGTTAACCTTTTGTATTGCAGAAATCCCTTTCATCTTGTCTATCTATCTGATTCACAAGTTACACAGTTGCTGTTCATGTTCTGTGAGCCTTAGTGCAGCATTGTTTCGAGCAAAGAAAAGTTGCAGTTATAGATTATGTCAGGTCAGGACAGGGCATGACTGATTTACAGATATGTGATCCTTCTAATTCTGATTATCATCATTCCAGTTGTCATCTCTGCTTATTGTAAAAAAAGAAATTCTGATGATGATCGTTCAAACTACCATTGAAAGTAGAATATTAGTACGCACAATAAGAAATGGGTTTGGTTTAGGGCTTTCTTTGTTTCTTTTACTTAATTTTTTGGACGTAGAAGGGGGCATGTTTTTGTCTTTAATATATCTATATTCTGTATCAAACTTTCATCTTTATTCTCTTAGACATCCTTTTGAAGATAACGTGTTGTGGATTCTTTAGTTAAGTGTTTGGGGTTTTTTTCAATTTTACAGGCTAGTAAATTACATGTAGAACAAAATGTAGTTAATATTTATCTAAAAGAAAGGAAACCAAATGTGTTATATTCTATCCATATTCACACTAAAGAAGAAATATAAGGAAAGGGAAAGGTGACTTCCAGCTGCAGTAACTGATAGAAAGTAGGTCAGAAGAGGGCAGAAATATACGTCGCTTGATTAAAAATGAAGTTAAGGGAAACCTAGCTAGTATGTCACTGTACTGTGGGGTAGATATTGGCATTTAGCCAGAGCCTTGAGTGAAGGATATAATCAAAGAAGGTGAAAAACATATTAATATAATAGATATATAAGAATAACAAAAATAGATTTTATATCATAAAAATATCAAATATATAAATAAATATAAAATTAAAA